>NC_056739.1:474342482-474457482 GCF_019279795.1 Protopterus annectens
GGCCACCAACCCAGCCCCCACTCATACACACCGAGGAGCTACTGGCCAGTCTGGGGACACCCTCAGAACAGCATCCACAAACACTAGCTTCCATCTTGGAGGTGGGTGTCTCCCAACCAATGAGCCTGGAGTTGCCTGGTAAGTCAGTACTGCACATATGGCTATTATATCCCATTTAGTTGCATGAGTCACTGTACATTTTGTAATGTATCAACATATGCAAGGTATGTGGACACACATGCTGCATACTACAGCATGCTACCCTGTGTATGCACACATATACATACTATATGCTATTGTACAGGTGACTGTGTTAACATGCATAGTGCACCCTGTGGCTGTCATACAGTCATGGATAATGTTCATACTGCTGTGTCACCCCTATACAGGTACCTCTGGCGTGCCGCACAGACATGAGTCCATTTCAGGTGGGACTCTCATCAGTATCAGGCATGTTAAAGCATAGATCTATTCGCCATGTGGCCAGTTAACACTTGTACACTTGATGTTCGTTCCAGTCACGATATACAGGTTGCATCACCCATCATTCACACAGGCCACCCATGTGCAATATATACAAACAAAATGATACACCGACATGAAACCGCAGTATTTGTCATTGCTACATGTGTGGACAGCTGTGCATACAACAGTGGAGGTGTTCTACAATGGATGCATATGTACTATACATTTGAACGACACGTGTGGTAAGCAAACAGTACCACACAGTGAGCTGTGTTATGGGCAGCACACAGGAGTTACCATTGTGTTATATGCCCCTGCAATGCATGCACACATTGTGATGTGCCATCTGACATGTCCCAGACACGTAGTATTTTGGCTGCAATACTGTCACACTATCCCATAACCCATACCCCACATACCAAACATACAACCCTTTGTCTGCATAGCCCTGTGAATGGTGACATATCTGACATCTATGGGTGTGTGTCATATGGGACAACACAGACATGTGTGATAGATGGCCATCACACACATTTGTCCAACGCATTTGCACACATGGTCATGGGGGATGGCCAGAGACACATAGCCACACAGTAGATGTGATGTGTATACACCCTGTTTCACATTTTCCACACATGGTCCAATTATAGCCTTAGTTGACTGATTATACAGTTGATGTGGTACACTGGACATCCTAAAAGTCTGTGCACAGCTACTGGAGGTGTCAATGACATCTACCATATAAGATGTGTTGAACATCACGACTGTGTCATAGCATGACAGTAGTCACCTGTACAGCTTCCACAGACATTGACACCAGATCAGGCCACAGATACTGTACATTTCCCTTGCTGCTGTAGGACATCACCGTTAGCTGTGCACCTCGTGTGTCTGGTACATCAATGTCATGTGGGACATGGTGAATTGACAAGTCTGCTATGTGTGGACATGGTTGCCAGGCAGCTAAGACTCTGTAGTAGTTGTGCAGGGGTGTCGACTGTAGGTCCTCCAGTGACCTGTCACATGACACAGCATGGTTTGGTGTGTATACACCTCAGCATCGTGGGTCAGAATTCACAGTTATGTCATGGGTATGCATGCAGTTATGGCTATGCAATGTGTACATATTATGCACTGTATAGCAATATAGATGCCTCATGATGCCATGCAATGGCACAGTGTCTGTACTTCACACTGTATAGCAATGTAGATGGATCACACTACCCTTCCATGCTCATGCACATTTGCTAAACATGTATTCTATCTGTAAGGCATACAAACAACACTGCAATGTGATGCCCATTACAATGCTGTACATGTGACAGGACACCATTGTGTCAGACATGTATGCATGTTAATGCACAAGTCAGCAGATTACATGCAATGTCACGTCAGCCATGTGTACTGTTATCCTGTTCTGGTCCACCTGGTGTATCACGGGGTCATGCATACTACCATGATTGTGTGAACTGCATGGCTACTGATATGACACCTGCTTGCTGCAGTGTGCACCCCAGGAAGGTATGGTAACTAACACTATTAATGTCTGAGCTGCATGCCGTCTGCTGTATCACAGGCATGCTGCATGCCGTCTGTGAAATCACATGCATGATGTGTGTGTGTGTGTCTGTGTGTGTGTGTGTGTGTGTGTGTGTGTGTGTGTGTGTGTGTGTATGCGTGTGTCTGTGTATGTGTGTCTCTGTGTGTGTGTCTGTGTGTCTGTGTGTGTGTATATCTGTGTCTGTGTGTGTGTGTGTGTGTGTGTGTGTGTGTGTGTGTGTGTGTCTGTGTGTGTGTGTCTGTGTGTGTGTGTCTGTGTGTCTGTGTGTGTGTCTGTGTCTGTGTGTGCATCTGTGTGTGTGCGTGTGTGTGTGTGTGTGTGTGTCTGTGTCTGTGTGTGTGTCTGTGTGTGTCTATTGTAATTTAGTCTTACTTTGCATTCACAGGTGATGTAGGTGCGTTATCCTCCTGAGGTCCATCTGATGTTAGTGTCCCCACAGATACTAGCAGTGATGAACATATGCATGGGGTACAGGCATGGTTGTCAGGGGCTGAATCTGTACCAATGTTTGCCATCCCAGCTATGCCCCCCTCTTCCCCGCACACAGTTCTGCTGTCAACACATACCGCATCACCAGTGGCCATAGAGGAAGGACAGTCAGCGTCTGTTAGCGTGGAACAGGAACATGTGGTAGCTACAGAAGGTGTGCTTCTACACCATGGTGTCAGTGTAATGACATCAGATGTGCAACACAGGCATCCGGCCGGTGCTGCTCATAGGAGGACCTCTGGCAGACATGCACCTGCAGGACAGAGCGCAGCAGCTGGTATCACCAGATGCATGTTCCAGACTGTAATAGTGGCACAGGCACATGCTGAATGGTAGAAAAGAGAAGGGCAGAGGCTGCAGAGGGCTGCTATCCATACCCTAAATGACAACATCCAGGCATTGGCAAATGCTCAACAGCAGATTGCTGATGTTCTGGACAGGCGATTGGGTGACATGGTCAGAATCCTTGACCATGGCATGGCAATCCACGAGCATCAGCTGTCTGTGCTGGAACATCTGATAGGAGTGAGGCGTAGGCCACGTGGACATAGACCAGCTACACCACCTAGTGCAGGTCAACGTGAGCATGCCATCTCACATGCCCGCTCCCATAGTGCTGGTAGCAGTAGCAGTGCAGCTGGTGCTGCGCTGTCCACACCAGGACACAGCAGTACACATGGACGTGGCCATGGATGTTCCCAGCGGGGACACGGTTCCAGTGGACATGTGTCGTCGGACAGTAGCCAATCTGTACCTCCGCCTGGTAGTGCCCATGCAATCCCTGGCAGGCACAGGTCACGTGGCCGTGGCCGGACACAGTGAGCTGTTCAACCTGGTGTGTAAGATCTGGGGCTGTCAATAATACCCCTGTGTAGGCCTCACAAAAGGCAGAACTGTGTGCACACATACACGCACACAGCAAACACGTCTGTAGGGCACCACAACACCCACATGCATACTGAACAGACATGTCCAATCATGCCACCGGCCCTTACCCACACACATGATGTCATCCATTGGTGCAGCCTATGCCCCTGGCAAACATTATCACCCTGTGCATATGATGAAGCCTGTGCCACATCCCTGTAATCCATACCATCGGTGCAGGGACATGCTCAAATGGTCTGATGCACAGGGTGAACAGAATAGTGAGAGAAGTTTGTATATGAATAGTGTGAGATGTGTATATTACATTAGTTGTGTACTGTTAACATGCACCAGACATACCATGTAGTACAGGTTTAGCATGCATTGTTATATGTTCACAGTATGTGTCTTGGTAACAACAGTAACAGCATGTTGGTAATGATTCCCTGGTTCCCTGCTTATGGTCTACTTGCATGTGCCTACAGGTAGCAGTGTTTGAGTCTCCCATGTGTAATTGTGGAGTACTCACAGGCACGTATGGCAATATCAGCATGCTATAAGTAGCCTCAACCTGACTGTTGGAAAGGCTAACATACCACAGATGTCCACACATATGCTGATCCAGACGCATGTGGGAAGTTTAGTAGGCTACAGTGGCTAGAGATGTGACATCCATACCAGTCACATCACAGGTATGTTGACATGGTGCAGGGGTTGTACACAGCGGTCCGGACGATGCTAATGTTAGAGGCCACCTGATAGCATGAGGCCTCACTGTGTAGCAGTCATACCCTGTCACATTACAGGAACATGCACACACTCTTGGGGTCAACAACACTGTAACGTACACCCCATAGTGTTGAGGTGAGGACCCCTGCCTATGTGGTCATCACCCTCACAGTACTGTGCATACACGTGACGCGACACAGTGAAAGAACATGTACAGGTAGCCAGTACAGCTGAGACCTATGGCATCAACAGGGTAGTAGACTGCATCACCATGAGGGGTTAGGGATCCTGTGTGTTCTGTATGGTAGCATACACCCTCACTCCATGCACAAGACAGCCATACATACATACACACACACACACACACACACACACACACACACACACACACACAGACACACACACACTGTGGAGACCACAAATGTCATACACATACGGATAGCTGATGTGTGTGATAGACACACCACACCTGCCTACGTCATGCTTTCCACACTGCAGTATGTACAGATCTCTACAACAGTGTACAGGGGTGTGTAACAATTGGGATGTATTCCCCACCATATGTGGCATATATGGTCACACAAGCAAACACACATGGCAGTACTTTGAATGATACACCTGCTATATGATGACACGTCTGACAGACATGCAGCAGACTTGGCCACATTATGTGTACCAACTCTATGTCTGGCAATTGTGCTGCTATATGCACACGGGAGGATGTATGTGTTACAGGTGTCAAGTGACGTACAGTCGGTAACACCTGACCACTGTGTAGGTTTTATATGTTCACCGTCAAGTAACAGTAACATAGCATACTGTTTGCACATGTAATGGTAGGATGGCATGTGACACACCTGTGAGCCATCCCCGGCAAACATCCATCTACACAGGTGGATCACCACTTTATGTACACACATCCATCCATACCTGATGTACATCCTACCGTACTGTCAGTATGTCACCATTTACAGGTGTCAATGATGGGGCTGCATTGCAACTGCATGTTGTAGTTAGGCACAGATGAGTTACTTACATCAGCTACTCCACATGTATGGTAGCTGCATGCACACTACAGATTGTACATGTGTGTTGGTCCTACATGCCTGTCATGTAGCCATGTTTGTATACATTGCAATTGATGGACATGTGTGTTGACATACATAACACATGGACTGCTGTATGATATGATGGGTGTCATGGGTAACTAGTACAGAGGGAATGTGTCCTCGGTCAACATTGCTACCTCATGTACTGTTAGCATTCAACAGCCATGGACCCACCTTCCATTTGCATGTGTATAATTGCTGTAGCCACTTGTCTGCATGGAGGACAGCAAAAGCTATGCTATGTACATATGTGTTGTGTGTGTGGTCCATGCACATATCCACTGCAATTACATGTATGACATATCCAAATGTGTGTTCATTGGTGTACAGCGACAGTCATCTGTCACAGCTGTGTAAGACCCAGGGCCCCTGGTATGTGTAGAGCCGACCTGGTTATGTACAGTAGTATCATTGCAATGCATAACACATGACAGAACCCTGTCGGTACATGTGTAGTCTGCACAGTTGCTGTAGACCTATGTACAGTCCACTGGTCATGAGTCACATGGTGTTGTGTTAATGTATGGCTGTGTATTGCTGGTCCAACGACATGGTGATGTCTGAGGGCTATATTGTTGACTGCGGTGTGTACCTCTGTGATCTGCACCTGAGACATCTATGATGGCTCCTGAGTGTGTACTGGTCAATACATGTGAGTGACCTTCATGTACGTGGGGACAGTAATACCATACTGTGCCCTTCCGTGTTTAGAATCTGTGTGCATGCAATACGGCCCTTTGCAACTGCTAAGTGTGTGAGCATGCCCAGTACGCCGTTGTGTAGATGGGCACACAGTACATTCCAAACTGCCCCCTTCCGTGTTTAGAATCCGTGTGCATGCAAGATGGCCCTCTGCAACTGCTAAGTGTGTGAGCATGCCCAGTACGCCGTTGTGTAGATGGACACACAGTACATTCCAAACTGCGCCCTTACGTTTTTAGAATCCGTGTGCATGCAAGATGGCCCTTTGCAACTGCTAAGTGTGTGAGCATGCCCAGTACGCCGCTGTGTAGATGGACACACAGTACATTCCAAACTGTACCCTTCCATGTTTAGAATCTGTGTGCATGCAAGACAGCCGTTTGCAACTAAGTGTGTGAGCATGCCCAGTACGCCATTGTGTAGATAGACACACAGTACATTCCAAACGGACGTGTGATACTAAGCGTGTGGGCATGGGCAGTGACACCTTGTGTTGGTGATGTGCCTCTGTGTATGGGCATGGCCATTGACATCCTGTATAGCGATGGTGGTCATCCAGGCAACAGATGTCCATTTTCAACGTCACGATGGATGCCTATATTTAACACACTGGTTGCTTGCCTTGAAGGGTGTACTGTCTGTGGCACGTCCTGTATCTATGTAGTGTTGTTGTAGTGCTCCATAGATATTTAGTTGCCCCGATCACACCACTGCCGTGTGCTTGTCTATGTCTACCTTGGGACAGTAATATGCTTTCAGACTGCTCACTCTCTATACATTCCCTATCGGCGTCCTTGCCTTTGCGGATTATGTCACCCACCTAGAAGTGTGCCTCGGGAATGCTGTGTTCAGTAATCATGGTAGCGCATTCTATAAATGCGTAATGCTGCAGTGTGATAAGGTAGTTAGGTGTATGTTCGACTCCCAATCCTGCCAAGTGTGTTCCTGTGTGTGTGTTTCCAGCTGCCTGGGGACACAGTAATGCTTTTAGACACCTCACACCACATATATTCCCTATCGGCATCTTTGCCTTTGCGGATGATGTCACCCACCTAGAAGTAAGCCTCTGGGAGTGCTGTGTTCAGTAATCTAGGTAGCGTGTTCTGTAAATGTGTAATGCTGTAGTTTGATAAGGTAGTTAGGTGTATGTTCAACTCCCAGCCCTACCAAGTGCGTGCCTCTGCATGTGTGTGTGTTTCCAGCTGCCTGAGGACACAGTAATGCTTTTAAATGCCTCACACCACATACATTCCCTATCGGCGTCTTTGCTTTTGTGGATGATGTCACCCACCTAGAAGTAAGCCTCTGGGAGTGCTGTGTTCAGTAATCTTGGTAGTGCGTTCTGTAAATGCGTAATGCTGTAGTATAATAAGGTAGTTAGGTGTATGTTTGACTCCCAGCCCTGCCAAGTGTGTGCCTGTGTGTGTTTTCAGCTGCCTGGGGACACAATAATGCTTTTAGATGCCTCACACCACATACATTCCCTATCGGCGTCTTTGCCTTTGCTGATGATGTCACCCACCTAGAAGTATGCCTCTGGCAGTACTGTGGTTAGTAATCCCAGTAGCGCATTCTGTACATGTATAATGCTGTAGTGTGATAAGATAGTTAAGTGTATGTTCAACTCTCAGCCCTGCCAAGTGTGTGCTTCCAGCTGCCTGGGGACACAGTAACGCTTTTAGACGCCTCACACCACATACATTCCCTATCGGCGTCTTTGCCTTTGCGGATGATGTCACCCACCTAGAAGTATGCCTCTGGGAGTGTTGTGTTCAGTAATCTCGGTAGCGCGTTCTGTAAATGTGTAATGCTGTAGTGTGATAAGGTAGTTAGGTGTATGTTCAACTCCCAGCCCTGCCAATTGTGTGTGTTTCCAGCTGCGTGGGAACACAGTAATGTTTTTAGATGCCTCACACCACATACATTCCCTATCGGCGTCTTTGCCTTTGCGGATGATGTCACCCACCTAGAAGTATGCCTCTGGGAGTGCAGTGTTCAGTAATGTTGGTAGTGCGTCCTGTAAATGCGTAAGGCTGTAGTGTGATAAGGTAGTTAGGTGTATGTTTGACTCCCAGCCCTGCCAAGTGTGTGCTTCTGTGTGTGTGTTTCCAGCTGTGTGGGGACACAGTAATGCTTTTAGATGCCTCACACCACATACATTCCCTATCGGCATTTTTGCCTTTGTGAATGATGTCACCCACCTCGAAGTATGCCTCTGGGAGTGCTGTGCTCAGTAATCTTGGTAGCACATTCTGTAAATGTGTAATGCTGTAGTGTGATAAGGTAATTAGGTCTGTGTTCTAATCCCAACCCTGTCAAGTGTGTATATAGATAGATATAGATATGTATGTGGATATTAGCACTATTGAATGTGCTGCATTATCTATACGTAATCACCTTAATTTTTTCTAAATCTGCTATGGTTCTGTGATAGTGCACATACTCTGTGCTGTAGTGATCCTGGGTTATAGCTGTGTAGTGACCAATTATTTTGTTGCTGGGTATTACAAGGGGCATTGAAAACAATGATAGTACAGCACCTTTAAATGGTCATGTGCACATCTCAGCAACAGTCTGCAGTGGTTATTAGTTTGGAGGATGAGTATGGCTCATATAACTATGTATTAAATGGCAATATTATGCAAACCAGATTAACATTACTGACTCCCGTTCATCCACAGGTTGTGATACAGATCCCAAGAATGTATGTGTATACATTTCCAGGTGCAGGACTGGAATATTGTTGAATGCATGGACGGGTGTCCATGGCCAGAAATGGTGATCTGTACAGCCTGGCAGGTACAGTGGGTGACTGTCCCACAACCTCCTGTATATGGCTGACACATGCTGAAACTGTGTACATGCAGACACACACACATAAAACAAACACCTAGGGCTAACACATACACACACAGACATTGCATCAACATTGGGCCATGCAAAAACTGTTGTCCCTCACACACACACATACATACATGTTGATTGGATGGCTCAATGACAGGCTCTGGAAAAGAAACAACATACCCTGCGCATATGATGACACCTGTGCCATCTCCTGTAATATGTACCATTGATGCAGGAACAGACTAACATGGTGCTGATGCACAGGGTGGCTTTATAGCACTGTTGTAATGTTAAAATGTTGTTAACACAAACTGTGATATCCTTCTAGGTGTATGTAAGCAGGCATGATGCATTACAGCTATGATCATCAATGTAGTATAGTTTACAGCACTGTTACTTCTGAAGATTTATTATCCATCCATGTGCCATTTGACTGACATGTGTAGTATTAGCAGCATGTGTTTCAGAGTGTGCAGTACGTGTGTGATGTGTGTAGTACAGATTTTCATGTATTTATTTGTGAACATAGTGAAGGTGCACTGTCTGCATGTACATGTATAGTGGACACATTGGAATGGTGACATGCCCTGCATTACACACTGTTAACACTTCATAGTTTCTATTGGTAGCCAGTATGCATTATAATACACATATTGTTGTACTTGTCTATACATGTGTGTATGATATGGTTTTACATGGTGCTGTGGGTGATACTGTTATTATCTGTAATTGTTTTGCATTATGGTAGTAGACACGACCTCAACAGTCTGAATAACCATTGCTATATGATATCTTCACAACTGACTCACACATGTAGGACACACAGTAGCATGTGGATCCTTCATGTACTATACTATACCAGTAAGCATTGGTTTTGACCGCCACACATTGCTGGGACCATTACTGTTTGACATATAGCCATGTTAGTTACAAGCAAAGACAATAGGGATATTCCTGTCCACATCTGAGAATCCATACTGTGGTCTACAATGCATTCTGCACATGACACAGTTATTCTACATAAGGGTATCATACAGACAGATACATGTTATCCAACCCATGCTGTAAACCTATATGGCTAAAATGAGTTAGTCATCCACATTTACTACACATACTATACCAACAGTAACACATAGGTATTAGACCCCAATATGTATAATGGGTAACAATGTGTACATATAGACAAGTGTTATGTCGTTTTTCCTTTGATATTTGCATTTACAATGGTATTTTGAAGTACGTCACTGTATCACATAAGCAATGAGAGGTCTGCATGCATATCCACCAAGGTGGTTGTACAACTATGATGAATGTCCATTATTGACAGACTTTGCTGTGTTTGAACTGTTCTGCAGTAAAACACATACATGAACAGTCACTCACACTATCTATATAAACTGTTATGTGTGTGTGTGACACAGATGACCTAGGCCACAAACAGTTCTGGTACATGTAGTTGACAAGTGCTTTAATGCTCCACCAGATGCGTCCGGGCACCAGAACTGAGTAGCACAAACACATGCTGGATTACATTTACTGTTTGTGCGTGTGCCTCATTATGGCATTCCTCTTCATGTGTGTGTGAATTTCTGATGTGTGTCATCAGCCACAATTGAACTGCACATCCAGCATCCCCCACTATGTGACCATGAGGGTTGTCCCCATTGCCAAATGTTTTGTACAGCTGCATCAGATGCCACATATGGGAAGCATTGTAGCTTCCAGGGCAGCCAGCACACACATTCAGTATTATGGGCTGGCCATCACACACAAACCGCCACTTGATGGAGGGGAATCCCTTGTGGTTGATGTAGGCCCTACCACGCTCACTGGCTGGTGCTTTGATGCATATGTGCATGCAGTGTATTGCACCCAGTACTCAGGGTATTCCACTATTGTGTGCAAAGACACATATTGCTGCCCAATACCTCATGGGAATTGAGGATATATACATGATCACTGACATGTGCTGACATGGCATTCATGAAATGGTGCAGTACCCTGGATGCTGATGTTTGTGAAATCCACATCTTATCACCAGTTGATCTCTGGAAGGTACCTGTTACTAGTATCCTTAGGGCAACACATACCTTGGTTTCCACTGGGATGGGTTTCCCTCTGTTGGTTCTGTGTGTGAGACATGGCCTGCACGGCTCAACAATTTTCTGCAGGAAGTCTCTGTCCACTCTGTAGCGCTCCACTATCTCCAGCTCATGTAGCCCCTGGTAGGTTACCCTGTGCCTGCACACTCTTCTCTGTCCACTCACTGTGTGTTGCTGAACAGCATTCACATTGGCACAACCCTCACCATGTTGCATATTTTGACGTATAATAGCAATGGCAGCCCCTAACATTATGTTGTCTCAGTTAAGCTTTTTCAGTTTTCACTTCTCTTAGTATACTACAGTGTTGCAGTGTGTCTGAGAAAAACATAGTGGAATGTTGTTTGTAGAGTTGTAAGTGCTGTGCTGTGCTGGCCTACTGTACTGGCTGTGTAATATGCTCATTCTGATTGTTTTCACCTGCTAGCTGTGGTAGTTCTCCTTTGTTAACTTACTGCTATTTGTTTACCTTCCTTTTCACTGTTTGTTTCCACAGTGAGCAGCGCCGTGCATAGGAGCACAGAAAAGTGCACATCTGCTTCCACGCATGCACACAGGCTTATACATGCTTACAAATGCTTACACTGGCTTATATGACATTACACGGGCTTCAACAACCTTACACTAGCTTACTCATTCTTCAACGCGCGCACACGGGCTGACGCGCGCACACATGCTTACTCAGGCTTACAGGCGCCCACAGGCACGAACACACTGTAAGCAGGTTTGCAAGGAACTTCACTGATATCCATGGCATACACCATCAGTTTCCTGACTTTATCTAGGATAAATCATAACACGCCTCTTCCACTGATGAGTAACTGACAGCAAACATGTGACACACTGCTCCAATAAGATTACAGTGTTTTATACATACACACTCATAATGTCACCTATCTTCTACTCTGATAGTTCCCTTAACCTACTCTTACACTGTAGAGGCTTGGCCCATATGGCATGACAAATTGTGATTCACTATCCTCAGCCTCAATTGCATAGGATTGCCTACTAATGCTTGCTTACATCTCTGAAAGAGCACTTCCACACATAGCAACCAGTACTCAGTAGCCATGTTGTCTTCAGCTTGCCATTCACCTGCATGGCGAACTAACTTTTAACTAAAATTACAATTTGTATGTATATTTTAAATATTTTTCTTGTTTTGAAAGTGCAGAGTGTTTTCGCTATGCTTAAACACCGGAGATCGGGGGAGGACAAATAGAGTTTTATTAATTTCCAATGGAAATAAATGCCACTGGCCTTATATTTGGCCATTGGCATGCTTCTTCAACTAAATTCATCCTTTATTTGCAGTTGACATTGCTCCGTTTAGCTACTTGCAGAATGTTACTCAGTTAACATCCGAGTACATTTCTGCACATAACTCTAGTCTTGCACGGACAGCTTACTGTTTCATGTATCGCAAATTTTACATCATTTGCATAGCTTTCACCTACAAATGGGGTAATTTGCATATCCTAACATTGTCCGTGCAACGTTCGTTTTAGGGGCTGTCTTACACGCCCCTACAGGATATTACTGAATAGTTCGGCAGACATCTTGCCTTGCTCTACTCTTACTCTACTCGTACACCCCGGCCAAGGCTTCATGAATCCTGGCCTAAGCTTTGCTGTGTGCTAATATGTCTATTTGTGGAGTATGCATGGCTGTAGGTATTCTTTGACCTGCTACGTCTGACATTTCTACAGAGCAGCTCCCACTTTCATCATTTGTAGAGGTGACAGCCCTATAGGAACTAGATATACAGCTGTGACATTTGACAAGTCAACACATACCTGCGGTCAATACTAAACTGACTACTTCAGCACTTTTCAAACCTTCATTTTTTTCTTGTAGTATTATAGTCGATAATACTGTTTCCTATAACATGTATCTGTTTCTGATACAAGATATATCATTTTATTACACCACTACACACAATATATGAAGAAATCACGGGCCAGATGCCATTATATTCCTTTTGTAGGACACACCCGCCCAGAGTGTTGTGTTCCTCACAAAAGCCAACAGGTGCTAATCAGAACATATTATGCTATCATCTACCTTATGTGTTCGCCGGTATTTGCGCTTTCCGTCAGTGGCAAAACTCACATGCGAGTGTGGGAGACTGAACACTGTATCGGGGACACTGCATAACACCCTGAGGGACACATTTATTTTGTTTCTATTAACATTCCACATTGACTATCACAGGGCATAAGTATTCATTCACATTTATCGAGGTACATGCTTTTGACTTATACATGTTTTGTCATTTGTCATCACGTCTTTCTTCACACCTGTCCACCTAATATCACTAGTTCTGTACATTTATTTAGGACAGGGTTACCTTCATACCTCTCAATTGTACACATTTTGGGTAAATGTCCCGAACTTAGACTTATAATTCTGTTCCCTTTTTCATAATATTGTGCCTTTCTGGTAAATTAGTGGCAAGTCATTAAGGACTGTGAAGTTAGAAAATAATGACAGACATTAGTATTATATAATTAATAACCCTCAAAACATTCATACTAATGAATAATCCATTATTCTATCAATGTTCCAACTTTGTAAGAGGAATATTTAAACTATTCCCTATTTGTACTTATTTTAAAATGCCTTTGTCCAGATGTCTTATTCTGAAAGGTTGAGAGGTATGGTTTCCATCTTATTCGTATGCATGTACGTCCATGATAATCACTTACAAGACATTGATATAAGTCCCTACATCTTCCCCCAATGGTTTACACTATATCCAGTAGATGGGTTCTTCATTTTTGGAAGATATAGGCATGTGCTATACCCACATAGGAATATTAATCACTCCCATGGGGCGGACCTAATAAATCTGTGCCAACCAATACCTAGGCACCTAGGCCCATTATTGCATACCCATGATTCCCATACCTGACACCCCTCCACAGTAGTTATAAGACATATTTAATGTGAGCGATAATAAAGCATAAAGACACTTCTAAGCACTATCCACTCTCAGCATATTGGGACATATGCCATACATTCTGCCAACCCATGTGTTATTACACTTGCACAAGCCACTGTTGCATGTACAGCTATATTGTAGTTGCGGATGACACTTCTTTGCAGCAATCATTACAGGACAGTGCCTGTAAAGAATCACAATATTTGGGGTCCTGCAAAGGACACCTATATCCATGTTTAAAGAGTAGAACTTGCAGATCTGGCACACTGGTACTTTCTGGGCAATGGTTTGGTAAGCAGCAGTGTATTTACCTTTATTGCATGTCTGTATGTCTATCCATAATAGCTATGACGTAACCTATTTGTGTACATGTGTTATAGCTACAAGGACTTATGTTTATATCAATTAATGTTGTATGTGTGTGCGTGTATATATAGATATATATATATATATATATATATATATATATATATATATATATATATATATATATATATATATATGTATATATATATATATATATGTATATATATATATATGGTTCCCATTCAGAAGCCTGAAACATCATAAGCCTGAAAATCAAAATCCTGAAACCAAAAGCCTGAAAATTCAGAATCCTGAAAACTCAAAATCCTGAAAGCCCAAAATCCTGAAAGACCAAAATCCTGAAACTCAAAATCCTGAAAACACAAATAATGCTAATATGTCACTATAAAGACACTAATATCTACCAACTGACCCTGACCCTAACCCTAACCCTAAGGTCCGTCACTATCGCACACTCACCTGACCCGCACCCTAACTCACTTAAACCGCCCCTAACCCCAATATCTGTCACTATTGCATACATGCCTAACCTGCCTAACCTAACTCACTTAAACCGCTAACCCTAAAATAAAACCAACCGCACACTTACCTGACCCCAACGCATGACCTAACACTACAGGGCTAACAATAGCAAAGCCACAATGACATCAGTATGTCTATTTTGTGTTTTCAGGATTTTGAGTTTCAGGATTTTGGTCTTTCAGGATTTTGGGCTTTCAGGATTTTGAGTTTTCAGGATTCTGAATTTTCAGGCTTTTGGTTTCAGGATTTTGATTTTCAGGCTTATGATGTTTCAGGCTTCTGAATGGGAACCATATACATATATATATATATATATATATATATATATATATATATATATATATATATATATATATATATATATATATATCTGTCCATACATTCTTTATTTCATATATTTATTTCGTTTAAGTATGTGGATATATATATATCTATACACAAATATATATATCCATATATATAGATATATAACTAACGTGTAGAAAACAGCATTCATTTGCTATGCTGTGAGTGGATTACACATGCGCAGGCGCACTTGCATATCCTTATTGTGGGTTACATATGTTTACTAAGTCTTTGTGCTTACGTGGGCTTTATTGATTGTGACAGTACCAGTAAAATATCTGTAATCCGGTTAACGGACATATGCGAAACACACGTTCACCTTTACATATTTAAATGTCTTTACAGCACAGACGCATTCATTACACATTAAAATTATATGTGCTGTAGTCGTAGTTGAACCAGGACTGCATTCACGTTGGCCAGATGCTGTAACCACTATACTATTGGTGTTCTGACTCATTTATATGCATACCCATAGTACATAGCTACATTAACATACGCCTCACTGCTTCACGTACAACACAAGCATCCATTCTCCTGCTGGGAAAAATGCGGTACTACATATTACACATTCTCTATTCCCTACTGCTCTGGACCCAAGCTGCATATTTAATCAATCCAAGGATATTCAGAACTCCAAGGCTTATAATCCTGGCACATACAAGTTTTTGATTGTCAGGGTGTTCATGTGGTGATCTGGGTTTAGGCTTGTCCGCCTGGTGAACGGAACTGCCCTGACTGTGTTCAAATGTCAGACAAAGCACATGGACACAGTTTGTCCATTTTATACATTTTTACATGTGTTTACAGACACAGGTGTTTGGGCACCTGTCAGCAGCTTATTATGTTGGCAATACATAATATGGGTGGGGGTGGTTACAATACATAATCCACGGTGAGGGGTGTTCCCATTCACATTTGACTATTTCCTGTATTCATTCATACGAGGATTATTATTTTGGACATGAATTAACTACAGGTATGCAGTAGTACAGTAAACAAATGTGAAGGTTTGTTACTGTAAATATGTATGGACCTCTGTAATACTCAGGGACTACCCCACGTCCTTCACAAAATTCATGCTAATGTACATACTATTATTCTGTCAACTTTCGAAGTTTGTGAGAGCAATATTTACATCTGTCCCTATTTGTCCACCCATCATTTTAAGCTTTGTCCAGATTTTGTTGCTGTAATAGGTTGAGAGGTGTGGTGTCAGTATGTGATTGAGTAGAATATATTCTGTCGATAATTCATGTGGAGTGACCTGCATGATGGACAGGTGTTCCGTCCTGCGTAGTATGTTATGCATGTCCATCTAGAAACTGAACAGTACCGTGACTACATATACAAATTTTGTCCAGATGTGTACAGTACTAGACATCGTGGCATGTAAACAACTCTGATGTTTAAACAGGTTACTTATCCCACGCATGATGTACACATATTTTGCGAAAGCATGAAAGCACAGGCTTTTGGATTTTCGAAAATGTGATGGGATGTTTACAAACGTGGGATACATAGTTTGCAATCCTGACAATGCCTAGGGTGATACTTCCTACTACATATGGGTAATACTCGCTATGTGTAGGTGTATGGCTGCGCAAGGCTGGTAGCCTAAGTATGGCTGGATTTGGTGGACATTCGGACATGGTTGTGGGTTGTGTGCTATACAGGGGATGTTGGGTATTGCATTATGCATGCATGGGTTCTGCATTTGGATGTCCCGGTTCCACATATACTATCCTATGTGTATGTGCTGGTTACGTTCCTGTTCATGTGTATAGCACATTTTAATATTCATATGTTTGTGTGATTTTGGTATACAATATGGACTGTCAGGTTACTTTACGATTGCTATATGTTTGTTCTTTGTGTTTCTTTCTGATTCACATTGGATTGACACATTTTCCATTGGGCAATGTGGGGTAGTTGTAGTATTACTACGTGACTTTGCAGTATAGCATATACCATGGACAGTGCATGGGACAGAACTTCACTTCTTTGACAATAGTACAGGTTATTTGTTTAGTATTTAAGCTACTTACACCATTTCATTTAGGATGTAGTTGTTTAAAATACGACATCACTGACTTATGCATGTATCACTAATAAGTTAGGGAATATATTCTGTCGTGATATCTCAGGCCAATTATCATTTGTTTTGTTATTGTCAGCAGGACAACACTGGCCACAGTCTGTCGCACAGAGGTGCGGGTGGAAACCATACCTCTCAACTGTCCCTGATTTTCAGGGATGTCCCTGATTTTGACTCAAATATTAGCTTTGTCCCTCTTAATCCCTCCTAAAACTAATGACTTTTGGAGGAAAGGTGGTGAATTACACTTAATGAATAATGACAATAATTAAGAGTTATAGACTTCTTTTACTTCAGAAACTGTTTATTAATTCATATGCTCTGATTCTGTCAATGTTTCAAGTTAATAGCACTAATATTTTAAAAGTGTCCCTGATAGTCCCTGATTTTTTCTTGACTTGTCCCTGATTCTGTTGAAATTTGTCCCCAATTTGTTGAGAGGTCTGGTGGTAACCCTCACTTCACACACTGCTCCGTCATACACCTCCAGTTTGGTCTATTGTGCATCCAACACAGTCTCGCCTTTAGGGATTATTACAGTTTGCATACACCCACACACATATTACAGACACTTCCATCCATCCCTTGTTTGTTTGCTGTCTCATGGCACGGTCAAGGGAACACATTGCATAAAGTACATATGTCAGGTAACTGTATGGTTGTTAGGACTACTGTGGCATTTTCAAATTTAAACATGGCTGCACAACACGCACATAGGTACACACACAGGACTTATCTTTCATGACATGTAATGTCCACCTGGGTAATTCCCGTTGTACCTTCACACATGTGGACAAGAACGGCTTGGACAGCATATGTCCGGAGTTTGCTGACATGCTATGGACATTGTTAGTGTTGCCACCTTTTCATGCGGATGGGATGGCATATCTTCTGGACAGTACTCAGATTGTATGACAGAACACATTTCCACAGACTGTACTACGGATGCTGCTGTCATCTTATGCATACATGTTGGCTTACTTTTGTGGCGGTTTATATGCTCCATCTGTTTCATTTCCTTGTTTATATTTGTTGTTATATGTCATGTCCAGTACGGACATTTGTTGTATGTGATTATTATGCGATGTAGGACAAATTATATTATACGGTCGCAGGGTACTTTACACTTGTGATGTTTTGCTATGGCCACAACTGCCCAGCTGTATACTATCACTACCAATGTGGGACTGCTGGTGACCCTGCCCATGGGGCTGGAAGTGTGTATTGGCAGCGCGCTGACATGATGCGCTTCACTTCCACTGGGTATAACTACTTACAGTGCAGTACATTACGGACACACGATTTTAAATATCATTTGTTCCAAGGATGGAAACTCCATATTGTGTTGCGTGCATTTCTGTTTGATTCTCAATTTTGTGTGGTCAGGAACTGTCTTGCATGCTTTGCATATGTTTCATTATCCACTGACACTGATAGGTGCAATTACTATTGCAGGCAGACTATAATATTCAGCAATTTAGGTTGCTCATCGACAGCCGACATTGACACGCCTCCAGGCACAACTTAGAAATAACCCATGCACTCATGCACGTTTACTATGCACGTGGATGTGGCGGCAGCTCGCCTTCATTAATATGCATATGGCGCTACTACACCATATATACACCACATGGCCGGCGCAAGCCTTACGCCGGCCTTGCGCCGAGCCTCATGAATCCCAGGATGATGTGGCATTACAAGCAGACTCTGAATAGGAACCTCCACAAATGACAGGGAGATAAAATGCAGAACAAAATGCACATGGGGTGATTCCAAGTACAGACAAGACAGTTGTAATGGCAGCAAAATGGGGAAATCAGCTGAAAATTGAGATTGAATGGAAAACAATGGACCATGTTAAAAGCTTCAAATGTTGGGAAGGATGGTTGTGCGAGATGGGAAGTCTGAAGAAGTAATACTAGAATCAGAGGGACTACCACCATCTGGAACAGAGATTCAATAGGTAGTGTGTGACAGAAGAATGACAAAGATGCTGAAAAGTTAGCTACACAACAAAACAGTGGTGTAAGCAGTATTTCTGTATGGCACAAAAACCTGGGCAGTGAAGGCAGTTCAGTTGACAAGGCTAGAAGTGATGGTGATGGTGATGAAGTACCTGAGCTGGGCAGTAGGATGCACATTGTGCGACAGATGAAAAAATATGGACATCAGAGCAGAAGCCAAAGTAGCTCCAATTTCAGTAGGGGTCAAAGTATACAGATTATGGTGGTTTGGGCACATGTGGTGGAAATCAGAAAAGTTGGTGAATATTGTTTGAGATAGACAGTAAGAAGGCCAAAGGAAATGAAAACCACTAGAAAAGAGACTGATAGATTACATGAGGGAAGACTTGCAACAGTCAGACATGGCTGTCGAAGAAGGATGAAGTGTACCACTGATGCAAGTAAAGTTGGAACAGCTGATGTGACAGCCCAACCCCATGCAGAAAGTAGGAGAAAGAGATTGATGATTATAAGTGTACTCTTTCTTTAAAAAATCACCATTCTACAGCAATGACACTGTGTCTGGGATTCAGTACAGATAGGCATGTCTGAATGAATAGTTTAAGGCTTTTAAATACTTTTGTGTAGCCTGAATAGATGAATATTCTGCTGTATTTTGTGGAAGTGTGGCTGTCAACTTCATTTTATGTTATGTATTTATGCTTGTTTATTGGTATAGTGTGCTAATGAACACTTGCTACTTTCAGACATAGCCCCGGTGACATAATCACTGTTCATATAGAGTTAATAAGCAGATAAAGAAAGGGAGAAAAAATACAAATGTTTGCATATTAAAAGACAGCTGTAGGAACACGATATAGACAGAAGACATGAAAATAAAAAAAAAGAAAAACAGATAATGTACAAAAACAGGCAATATACAGTTTATTCAAAAGGGTACAAGCATTTGTAAGATTCAAATTATACACGGCATGTAAAATATATCATTGGTGATGGTGGATTGTGAAATAGATTAGGTGATATGACCCCTTTGTGGCCAGGATCATTTGGCATCTTTGAAAAAAAATTGTTTTAATTGAATCTGAATTTTGGGGTTGCAGGGAAACTTCCATATGGGTGGAGATTGATTCCCAAAGGATGCCATCTATAGTAGAAAAGGAGCATTTTGGTCTGTGCAGTTTAGTCATTGAAGATTGAGTATTGATGTTCATTGAGAGTAACCCGTCAGGTAAAGTAAATGTTTATTTTCAGTGAGTTTAGTTGCTAGTGGGAAGTATGATTAAGGATGCAAATGCTTACATAGCTGTGATCCAGCTAAGAGGTCAGAGTTATTTTATGGGAGTCACTTTGCTTTGGATGCAAGAAAGACTCTTCCAAGCTTGAGACCTCACTTAGTAATACTTTAAACCTCCTCTAGTGGAGGTCCCTTGGATATATGTAAATGACCCTTAAGGGAAGCCCATGGGATAAATGCAAATTACCTTGGTGATGCGGTGAGGGATTCATTTTCCCAATGAGAAAAGTTCAACATGAAGCATGAAATTTTGTTGGAGATGGAGAGCCAAGTAGTTTGGAACATGAAGTGATAACTGGAAGGGTCTGCCCAAGTTAGAAAAGGAGAACTTCCTTAACTGAAAATGTAATCTACCTTAATTTAGAAAGACCAGAAAAAGCAAGACAGCAGTACAATATCCAGAAAAAGCAAAACAGCAGTGAACTAACTTAATTTTTGAAATTTAAGCATGAGATTTTACCAAATAGGATTACTTACTTAGATGTTATGCTTAATAAAGATGAAATTGGGAACATAGAGCCTGAACTGTATAGAAAACTGTGAAAAGAAATAGTTATCTGCACCATACTAGTATGCACCCACCATTTATATTTAAAAACATAGTTAAGAATCAGATGCATAGGGTAGCCAGATTAAATACAGCTGACATTAATATGACCAAGCAGCTGGATAATATGGCTGTTGATTTCCATAATCATGGCTATTCTTACCAAAAAACATCAATTGCCCATGAATATGTTAATCAAGAACTAATCAGTTCTGCTAGACCAGTCTTTAACTACTCAAGTGAAACCACATCAGCAGTGAAACATAATCATGAACAGAGGTTAAGATGATTTAATAAAATTACTCCAATGGATTAGGCAGATTATGAAGAACCATTGGTTTATTTTACAGGATATAGTAGAGCTGAAAATTTTTGTAATATATAAACCGAGTTTTGGATATAAACAGTGCACCACACTTAAACAAACCTTGTGCTATAAGGAACAACCAAAACATTATTTTAATGTTATAAGTAACAAACAGGGTACTTTTAAATGTAATGTAACTATACTGTGTGTGTGTGTGTGTGTGTGTGTGTGTGTGTGTGTGTGTGTGTGTGTGTGTGTGTGTGTGTGTGTGTGTGTGTGTGTGTGTATATATATATATATAGGACTGGAGCGTAGGTTACAGGCTTAATGGAATTGTAATTCACAGAATATTGTTTATATAGGTAAATGTGAATCAGATGATGGTTACTACACAGGTATGACAAATAGGAAACTTAAAGAAAGGATAAGTGACTGTATCTCAGATATAAGATGCAAGGTTACAACTAACACTTTATATAAACATGTTCTAGAAAAAGGTAATATTCATAGTTTTAAATTTATGATTTTAAAAGTAATTTATATGCCATTGCATGGTGGAGATATTAAGATACAAAGAGAATGAAGAGATATGTTGGATATTGAGAATGAAAGCTCACTTACCACCTGGTATAAATAGTGCTCTCACTTTAAAACCAATGCTCGGATGTCTGCATGAATAAGTGTAATTAAACAACTGGAACTGATCATGTGACTTTTTAAAATGCCTTTATATATTTTAGTTTCTTTCTTGACTGTTGCCTGAAGAAGCTTGTTGGCAAAAGTTTAAAACATACAAAATAAATGGACTTTCCTTATATTGGTTTCGAGTATCTTTGTTGTTTTTATTTTTATTTTTTTTATTTATTTAGAAAAAATGTTAGATTTCTGTCCTGCATAAAAGTTGAAGTGGTTGGAAACTTTGGTAGTGTAGTCAGTTTTTGCATTGGAAAACTTTACATTTTGAAGAATCATTACTTTAATATGGAAACATTAACTAATTAGAGGGTACTTCTTTAGCTTCAGCTTTCATTATGACTTGGAACTTTGCAAAAAAATGCATCCATTCCTGATGCATCATCATAGCATGAAGCTATTAACTAGTTCACATGATAACCCAGTTATAATGCAGAAGCTGTTCACTTCTTTTCATTGAACCCAATAGATTTGACATGCTTGCATATCGCTATATCCTAGCCATGATTTTTGCAGTTGAGGAGATTAATAGAGATTCCAAGCTATTACTGAATGTGTCTTTGGGATTTTGGATTGTTGACTCATGCTTTTCAAGAGAACGAGCACTTCTGGGAACTCTAATGTTTTTAACAGGAAGGCAAATTCCAGTTTTGAACTATCATTGTGACCCCACCTCATTGTTACCTGCTATAATTGGAGATGGACCTTCAGCATCTTCTCTGACAATGGCTACAGTACTAGGCCTTTATAGGTTTCCTCAGGTAAGAGACAATATTTCTATATTTTATGAAGACTCTAAAGTCATCCTAGGCATTTAGTTATTCATTCACTGCATTACATTTTGATACATGGAATTAGACAACATTATTGCCATCAATTATTCAAATCAAGTTCTTCAGTAGCATTATTTCTGTGCTATAATAGTACACAGTCATGAATTATGTAGCAACAACTTCTAAAGTAAAAATTAACTATTAATTAAACGAAACAGAGCAAATGACACACTCTGGAATGGAAACTAGAGTTAAAATCCATAAGAATCAGGTGGCAAGTTGACTAAAAGAAAACTATTATAACAAAGGTTAAGCACTTTTGTCTATAGACATAGACATCATCAGAACCATAAAATTATTACAGACGAATATTCAAGTTTATAAAAACTTATATTAACACACCCCCTCATAGAATGCCAAATATTTTTTAGGAACATAATTAAAGAACAGGACATGAGGGTTTTCAGACTCAATTCATCGGATAAAGGCTTTTAGTCTGAATTATTGGACTTGAAGAAAAAATTGACTGATAGAGGATATAGGATCAATGAGATTGAGAAGGGGCTCTCAGATTTATACAGCTTAAGGGGAAGAAGAGCGTCCCCATACTATCCACCCACTCATGATTATGATACCATATTACAAGTAATGATGGAATGAGAGGTATGAAGATACCTATGCTCTTACCAGTGACAGTAATGATATTTTGGACATTATCAGGAGAAACTGGGGGATTTTAACAGTGGACCCAGTAGTTAAAGAAACTGTGGTTGTTGAACCAAGGTTTAAATTTAAGAATAAACATAACTTGAAGAAGTTAATTTGCTGCCCAAAAAACAAGTCAGATTGATCCTTAGAAGTTAGACCCTACACTTATCCATGTGGTAAGTGCTGGTTCTGCTGTTTTATTAATAGTAGTGGGAGTTTTAAGCATCCAGACACTGACCGGAATTTTAATTTCAACATTTCTGCCTCCTGTGAAACATCACATGTGGTTTATTTAGCCAAATGTATTCTTTGTCACTCATTCTATGTAGGAAAAAAAGGAATGGGCACTGAAAGATAGAATAAGGGAACACCTATATAGTACTAGAATATGTTGTAGTAACAGTGCCCTATCCAAGCATACCTTATTGCAAGGAAATGATCATACATTTAAGTTTATGGTGATAGATATTAATGTACCTAGCCTATGAAAATGTGACATTAGAAACATGACAGAAAGTAGAGAGGTCAAGTGGATACTCAGACTGAGAGCAGACAGGGGTAGAGGCCTCACTGAGAGGGCATCCCTAAAACCTACACTTAAATATAGGAGACTGAGAAGTAAACAGATGACATAGGATTAGTTTCACTTTGTTTATTAGTATGTATTTTTTTTAAATGTTCAGAGGTCATCATATCTTATGTTTAGATATATTTATTGCTAGGTGCTTTTATGTGAAGATCTTATTATATACATTTTTAACATTTATAGAAGGCTGTTTTATAATAAGCTTGTAGTTAAAATCTGCTATTTTTTGACAGTCTAGCTACAATGATAGAAGCAAGTTTATATAAGGATGGTATATGCCTTTAAATTTTGGACTTACATTTGAAACTGATTCTCTAAATTCTATTGGTTGACTAATTATATTTAAATGTCTTTGCTTGATTAAGATGCTTTTACTGGTCTGAAGAAGCTCACAGCGAAAGCGCTTACCATTTTTTATTTTATGTAATAAACGTTTTATGGTTCATATACTGCCTGACTGCCTCATTGCTATTCTGTGTATTGGATTATTTGGATTTATACTTTTGAGCAGTGGGACACATCCTGTGGAGAGCTACCTGGATATTTGTTATTTCATAGTATTGTTAAGAAGAGACAAGCAGGTATGATCCTGAGAAATAGAAAGCACTCTGTCTCTCTCTGATAACTGTGGCTAGAAAAAATATATGCAAGAGTGCTCTGGTTGGGCTAGAGCAGGCTTTGGAAAGTTTCTAGAAAAAGTGATAAGATATGTGGGATTAGGAAAAACTGCTAAAGTTGTAATGGAGTTGTATATTAATCTGACATGTAGGGTAGTAATACATGATGGGAGATCTAAATTGGCAATACCAGGTAGGAATATCAGACAAGGGTGGCCCTTTCTCCATCTTATTTTGGATTTACTGCACATCAGCAAGTCAAAGGGCATCAGAAATACTCTGTCTAGGAATGTAAACCTCTTCTGAAACATCAACAGAATGGTTTGTAGGGAGGGACAGGTATATTTCAAAGAAGATACTGCTGCTGTGGAACAGACTTCCCATCCACAAAAAGCAAAGTTCATCCCTACCCTTTTTCAAGGGTAACTTAGATCTGTGGTTGGGAAACTGAAGATTTACCTCAGAATTACTCCTGCACTACTAGTGGACAGAGGCAGCTCCTAAATGTTTATCCACTGCATGGGTCACCACAAATTATCTATGTTATGATCCCAGTTATCCTTAGGGGAAATATATAATTATCACCCATGGGATGAATAAGTCCAGTCTATAACCAAATGGAATAGGTTCTTTTGTGCACAAAAGGGAAACTATTTAGACTTACAATGGCCTGCCAGGACAGCTAGCCTAGTACTTGCCTATGAACTTATGAACCTATAAGAATGTCTTACCTGCAGATAGAATTGAGAAAACTATTAGTAGCAGATGAAGAGTACAACAGATTTCTTGCTGAAAAATGTGAAGCATTCCATCTTGGGAAATAGCTCTGGGATATTGTAAAGGGTAGGAGCACAGCAACTTAAAAACATGGAGCAGGAAGAAGACTTGCAAGTCATTGAAATTGCAATAAAAAGAAAACAGAAAAAAGAGCAAAGAAAAAAGTTAGCAGCCAAGTTTAATCGGATGATGGTTTGCATCTGCAGGAGTATAGTCTTCAAGTGCAAAAGAGAAATGTTTCTACTCTGTAGGTCATTTTTAAGACCTTATTTGGAATTATACATGCCTTTTGTAGACTAAAGAGAGAAAGGGAAACTGTGATGCAAGTGGCCATAAACAGGAACGCCAATACGACGGTAAAAAGAAAAACAAATACTGAAGAAAATGTGAAATGCATTCACTCTGGCAGAGAAGAACAAGGAGAGGCTATGATTGTGAGTTTAAAAAATCAGTAAAGAGACCTGTGAAGTTGAAGAAAAGAGTTGGTAAGTATAAGAAGCATAGATCAGTAAAGTTAATATTAAAGCTTAAGATCACTCACAAGGAAGTTTTTTTTTTCAAGGAGATGGTAATAAGCAAATGGCAAGAACTCTTGGACTGATTTTTATTTTAAAAGAGCAGGGGTTAAGTGGAAGGTAGGGAAAGACTGGAAGAACAGCTATAGAGTACTAATTGTAACACATTGTCAGAGTTAAATAATCGGTCCTCTCTTGTTTGGTTAAATATGTAAACAGGGACTACCCAACTCAACAAATGGTTTTGTAATAAAATCTGAACATGCTGTGGGATATGGCATCAAGATAGATAGCTGAAGGGCAGGTGGTAGGATACTAAACAAGAGGTTTAGATAAAGAAAGTAACAATGAGATTCTGAAGGTCATGGTTCAAACAGGGTTAGTGACTAGAATATATCTGTGCTAGCATTCTGCCTGTTGTATCTTTTGTTAAACCTGTGCTGAACTTATTAGATTTGGCTATACAAGTTAAAATGGGCCTTTAGTTGGGAGGTGACAAGTTATTCATGCATTTTAGATAGTAACAATAACGCAGACATACGCCTGTAATAGTAGATGAAAACATATTATCAAGTATGGGTTGAAAATGGTCAGCTATGTGGTATGGACATTAGGAGCCCTGACTTACATAGATGACTCAGGATAATTAATGGTTCCTGTATAGAGGAGAGCAGTTGAGATACATTGTTCTGGAATCCATGCATTTTGTCTACCTTGGTTAAGAGCAGAGAGCCATTGGAGGTATTTGCCTCAAGCTAGTGGAGTATGTGCAGTCTACAATCACTGAAGGAATAATCAAATGACAAACCCCACCATGGTTCTTTGCACCCACCACCAAGAGGTGCCACATGTGCATGTCTTGGGAAACAACATTAGCACTAATGTAGAAAACCTGTCTGATCACTATCTGGATGATAGCCATGCCGCAGCTGTGATCTTACCTCATGCAAGATAACTGAAAGAATAATAATGGCTTGATGTTCAGCCCCCACAGAGACAGAAAACATTGCTTGAGATCCCTTGGCTGACAATTTAAGGGATTCATGGAACTCTCCACCGGTCAGGTAAAAGTTATGCATGTAACACCACAACAGTGAGAAGAAACATTCACAAACTCTTATAAATGGGGACAGGGAAGAGGGGGTGGTGACAAATAAAACAGAAGTAACAGAGCTGGAAGCAATCTTTCAGTCAATTTGAGAGGAACCATTTTGTTGACTTTTGAGATTTCCTTTCTGTCATCCTCAGTGCAGCATTTTATCTCTTGCCCATGGTCTGTGACATGCACACCTTCTGCCGGAGCAGTCCATTACATGATTGGTGGTGATGGCACCTACCTTCCACACCTTTTAAGTTGACCTCATATGCAGACCATGCCAAAATTCTAAGACCAGAATTTGTTGCCCAAGCAAAAAGTAAGGATATAATAAAGATATACTTACTCAACTTAAAAGAAAATCCATTCACAACTACAGGATGGACAGCCATTGATAAGCAGTGGATAATGGGAAGGTAGAAAGCATCATAGTTTCATAGGTTCATAGGTTCATATGTTGGTACTAGGCTATCAGCCCTATGGCCTATACAAGCCTAGCCATAACAATTCCCTGGCTATTTCTTCCCACATTATTTACTTTCCTGGACCCCTGTCTAGCAGGGCAACTGACGTGATCCCTGGGGTGAATTTCCTTTCTCCCATCCAATCATCAAGGTTCCTCTTGAAGAAGTCCAAAGAGGCACTCTGCTTGACATGTATGGGCAATCTATTCCAGAGTCTGGGGAGTCTCTGGGTCAGGAACCTATCCCTCCACCATGTTTTGTTTATTGTGATGACAAGGTTTAGATCCCTGGAGCGTGTAGCTCTGAGGGATTGGGATTTCTTTAAATGTAGCATGTCCAACAGCTCTGGGTTTGACATGGCCTTGTATATTAAGCAGAGATCGCCTCTGAGTAGATGATATGCAACAGAGTATAGCTGGAGTTTTTTAAGGCGGTCAGCGTAGGGCATCTGCTTTAGGCCTGTGATTCTTTTAGTGAGGTATTTCTGAGGCCTTTCCAGTTGTTTCAGATGTCTTGAGAGGTACATACCAAATGGGGCGTTATATTCTATAATGGGTCTAATGAGGGATGAGTACAGTGGGACAATGACCTCCTTTTTTCTGGATGAAAAGCCCTTCGTGATGAGGTGTGCCACATAGAAGGATTTCCTGACTGTTGTGGCAATGTGGTTATCGAAGGTGAGACCACTGTCCACCTGTGTCCCTAAGTCTCTTATCACACTTTCTGTGTTTAGTGTACTGCCACCTATATGGTAATTCATGGATACATGTTTTTCCCAAAGGGATAACAGTACATTTCTTGGCATTGAGCTTGAGCCCATGGCTCTGGCACCAAGCATCTGTTTCTGTAAGGCCCTTTTGTAGAGTATCCACATCATTTGGGGATTCAATAATGGCTCCCAGTTTGCAGTCATCTGCAAACTTTGTTAGCCAGAGTCCCTTCGTGTTGACCTGTACTTCAGAGAAGTAGATGCCAAACAAGAGCGGCCCCAGGACTGAACCCTGAGGTACTCCACTTGTCACTTGTCTGGAGCTGGATTTGGAGTCGGCTACTTTTACAGTGTGGGTTCTATCAGTAAGCCATTTAGCAACCCATTGGGTGACATAGGGATTAATGCCCAACTTAGTAAGTTTATCTATGATTCCAGAGTGGGGATGGTGTCAAAGGCCTTGGCAAGGTCTAGATAGGCTGTGTGGACCACCTTACCCTTGTCCATGGCTCTGGAGACTGATTCAAAGAAGTCAATCAGGTTCAGGAGACAAGATCGGCCCTTCACAAACCCAAACTGGGTGGGGTCCAGTGTTTGAAGGTTGCCAATGTCTTTGTTTATAAGTTCCATGATAATACGCTCCATGGCCTTGCAGATAAGGCTTGTCAGACTGATGGGACGGTAGTTTCGGGATCCAAGGTGGATCCCCTTGTGGATTGGGATAACTGTAGCTCTGCGCCACTCAGTGGGCATGAAACCTGAGGTGAGGCTATGATTAAACATGACACTTAGGTGAGGTGCCAGTTTATATTGTAGTTCATGTAGTACACAGCCGGGATGTCATCTGGTCCCATGGATGCTGTATTCTTGGCTTTAGAGAGTGCGTTTTGTACCTGTGTGGCCGTTATTACTGGAATTTGGCAATCTTCCGGT
This sequence comes from Protopterus annectens, assembly GCF_019279795.1. NCBI lineage: Eukaryota > Metazoa > Chordata > Ceratodontiformes > Protopteridae > Protopterus > Protopterus annectens. The sequence continues at coordinate 474,371,570 of NC_056739.1, forward strand.
ATTGAGATGGGCCATTTAGGGGGTGAGAGGGGTGAAGTTGGCACTGAATCGATCTGCCAGGATATTGGCAATATCCTTCGGATCAGTATATTTAATGCCATTCTGTTTTAGCTCAGAGCAGATCTGAGCATTGCCATTTAGATTCTTGACATAGTTGTAGAATGCTTTGTGGTTGCCTTTGGAATCTTTGGCAATTTTATTTTCGTAACTAGCTTTGGAGGATTTTATGAGGCATCTCAGTTTCTACTGAGGCTAGTAAGGGAGTTTTTTGCATCCTGGGATTTTCCTCTTTTCTGCAAAAGTTTCTTCTTTTTGTTGTAAAGTTTGTTTATGGCAGGGGACCACCAGATTGGCTTCCTTTTTTTGGATGAGAGCATTTTGGTTCTATTTGGGATGGCACGATTCATGCATGAGTGGATGTACTCGTACAGTGCCTTAGTGTAGGATTCAGCAGTTGAACTTTCAGTTCCCGTCTGCATGGGTGTCCACTGCAGATGTGACAGTACAATTGAGCTACAGCCAATTTCAGTCAGTCAATATATGAAGTTTGCTTGTGGTGCTAAATGGTATATACAATGATAGAAAATAATCAGGATACACTTGTTAAACCATCTACAGTCAGACCATGCAACTAGCATAATATGCAATAACAACTTTAAAACTTCATAAGACCATCAAATTTCAGCATTGAGTTCACACAATTGCTGTAAATGTATATAGTAACTGTGATTATTTGACCTCTACAGTAAGTACTTTCGGTATCTACAAAGTATTTCAAGTGATTGCAGTTTTAGCCAATCATCTGTTAGTGAATTCTTCATTTATTACTAAAGTATAATGTAGGTTACTACAGTGAGATTAGCAGCCCATTGCAAAGGTATGTGTTTACTAAAAATTCCCCTTTAACAGAAGAGACTTTTTAACTGTACTTTTGATGATTTACATCCTATTATACTGAGAAAATTAGTTTGCTGAAAATGAATTTTGGCTGATAAAGACTCAGAAGCTATGTATCTGGCAACTAAAGGAGTCGGACTGTTAAGCTGGTATCAGACAAACAATTCACAATGCCAGCACATCTTATTGCCTTTACATTTGCTGTGCTCTCTAGTAATTTCTTAAATAATCAGTGAACAAAGCCAATGGTTTAGAGCAGTAAAACTAACAAAGGTTTTTAGCTTTACAGGCTTTTAGGTGCATTATTGTCTTGCAGAAGTTTTACAGCAATAATACAGTCCCCAGGATTCACTAATCTTCCGTGTAAGACTAGATAAGTTTTAACGGAAGCGCCAGTCTAAGATTATGACAGCAGCACGCCATGCATATTAATGAGAGCACGCTGCCTCAGTTCTAAAGCTTACACGAAGCATGGACGAGTGTAGGGTCATGTGGAACTGCCGAGCAGTCCAAAAATCCATGCCCCTGCAATGAAAAAACTCGAGAAATATCGACTTACATGAACGAGTCCGCTCACATGTGTACATTGTAACACTACACTCCCCCATATGTTAAACCATGTACAAATGTAAAAATTAAAAGAATTTTTTTTTTGTTTTATTTCCGATATAGCTGCCCATATTTGCACGTGTTTGTACGTGTTTGCCCATTGCTTAGCTACAGTTAACAGCGTAGACACCAAAGAGGATAATAAGAAAAATATATACAAATTCTGCAAAATAGTGATAGCGCAGTGGTTAGAGCCTTCGCACAAAGTGGAGGCATTCTCAGTTCGAGTCATACTACTACAGATTCCATTTTCTGTTGGAAATCTGTATACAAAAATATTTCTTGACATTTGTTATGTATAAGTTTTGTAAAAAGCATTGAAATGTTAAATGTAGTAGTGAACGAATTATATACATATGAAGGTGAAATGGTTATGCATTCTGAGGCATGAGCACCTTATTTTAAGCAATATATACCTTATTTTAAGCAATATAAAGTACTGCTAAGCACATTTTACCAGTATTGAGCATATTTAAATTAAATTGCTCATAACTGTGCACCGCGTTAAACAGCGCAATGTCTTTGTGCGTAGCTGTAGACCGCACCAACCAGCCCAATCAAAACTTATTTGCGCGTAGCTATGCACCGTGCTAATCAGCGTAACGTCGAGCAATGTCGAGTAACGTCAAGCAATGTTGGGCAAAGTCAAACAAAGTTGAGCAAAGTCGGCTAAACATGGCCACACCTCCTTTACTGTACCTTAACCAGTCAGGTCTGCCCAGTAGGAAAATAAAAAGCAGTGACAGGGCTCGAACTCCGGATACTGTGCGCTATAGTCACAGTACTGAACCACTAACACATGACAGCATTTCATAACCATGCACTTTCAACAGACACATATCTATCAAAGGAATTTTAAATATTGCCAACATCAGCTAAGCAGGTGTGCCTACAGCTGAGTTTTTTCAAAACTGGCCAATCACAAATAAGTGTGGAAAATGAGGCATATTTAAGCTTCACAGGTGGGAATACTTGCTATAACTGGTTGTAGCTCCCTTCTGCAGTCAGCATGGCCAGTGTTGGAGAAGGCACTCAATTTAGAACACAATGCTGGGGCATTGAGGAGTTCAAAGTAATGGTTTGGCTCCTTGCCCACAATCATGAGGAAAGACTCCTGTGGGGCCAGTACCAGGGTACCCAACATAAAATGGAGGCCTCGAACAGTCTTGCTCGTGATCTCACCAGTGCGACTGGTGTTCCTCGGACTTGTGAGTAGGTCAGGCACCATTATTCTGACCTGAAGTGACGTAAGGAGGATCAACTGGACCAGTGGATCCAGGAATCCTGTGCGATGCCTAATGCCCCAGTACTAAGTAAGTAGCCATTGTATTAAGTACTTAAGAATTGCTATGCTTGTCTGTACTATGGATAGGTATGTCTCAATATCACTGCATTTACTTCACAGCTGCAGGTGTCTGGGCTATGAATCAGCAAGCCCATGAAGATAGGCTGCAAAGGCTGTGTCATCAGACAGGTTAGTAATTATTCTGCATGTACTGTTATATAAAATAAATGACAGAGCCTTCAAAAAGTGTTTTAACCCAATAAATAAAGGTGTAATAATCCTTTAATAAATGTATAATTCCTGGAGTGCGTCTGTGTCATTTTCTTTGATATGTTGTTGTACTGTTGCATTCTACAAATAGTAGTGTTGTATTAAGCAGTGTTAACCCACACTTGGGTAGGCCCATATAATGTGGATGAAGTGAGTGCCAGTAGCTTTTATGCATACTTACAGCCCTCAACTGTTGGTTCATGCCCAGCATGTACAGGTTAATCTGGCACATGAGTAGCTTGGTATTGTGTTCCCCAGAAATGTCAGTGTGCTGCCAGAAATGTAGGGAGCTGTTAACATATAACTGATACTTTCACCTGAACATATCTAGATAATTATATAAAAGTATAGCTGTCGGTGTACCATCTTAGCAGTAGTGTGTGTGAGCAACTCTCAAAATATGTAGCAGTAACATCTACATCTTGGACTGTTTGTAAGATACACCTCATGTATATAATGATCGAGCAAAATCTAATTGCACAATATAAGGACATTGGGTAGTGTAATAATACATGTAAGGGACATATAACTGCAGTTAATAGGAATGTAGTGAAAACTAGAAGGATATATAAGGTGTTAATTGAGTTATCTTTTTCCACCCTACTGTATGTGCATAAAAAATGCAATTCCACACCTCAATCAGTATGTCTAATCTCAAAACATTTGTTGGGACATATGTCCTATTGGTTTATAAATATTTGCATTTATTTCTATGCATGTGCCCTGTTAAAATACCACAATATTGGTGGTCTGTTGCCATCAATTCAACTTGCATGCTGTTGTAGTGTCCACTATTGTTCTATATATGCATGTGTTATGCTTGCTTTTCAACTGTTGAAAATCTGAGGTGTTGGGTTAATGGGAATACTTCTGCATGCTGTTATAACTAATTGGGAATGCTGTTGACTGTTACTAACTCATATCTTTATTAAACTCTCCAAAACATAGTTCGTATGGGAAGGCCGGTCCCAGCGGACCCACCTGTCCCACCTCAGCTGGCCATGGCACCTGGCACCAGCAGGTCCGCTGCCCAGCCTGGGACCTCCTCCTCTATTGGCTCTGTGCCACCTTCAGGTGGAAGTGCTGCAGGGGATGGGGCTTGCCCCCCCCATGCAAGTGTGGGCTGCGGAGAGCCACCTATCACCCTTTAAATGGTCCAGGCTGTGGTGCGTAGAGAGATTGAATGTTCTGTTGCAGAAACTCTGTGCCAGCTTGAGGCATGACTGGTGCAACTCCCAGGTCAGCCTGCCCCTCCTACACAGCCCCCCGCACAGCCACCCTCTGGGCTGTGAAGGTGTAGTGGTGACTGCCCATGGGTGAGGACCTCTGGGGGCTCATGGGATTGCGACTTCCAAACATCCCTCCCCGTCGAAGGTGTTCACCCACCACGTGTCATATACTGCCCCTGTATGTGTCTTGTTTGTCTTGTCTGTTTACCTCCCCAACCTACCTCCCCAAATATACCTACTTCCCCTACCCCACATTCCACTCTCACCTGAAAAAAAAGGGCAATCTGCCCCCCCCAAAAAAAATTATGCCTCATACATAGCTGCCCATTTTGCACACATGTCCACTGGACACATAAAATGTTATTTAATTGGCATTACAACATACTTTGTTGTCCTCACCCTTCTCTTAGGGGTTGAAGGTTTCATATCTACCTCCAAATTTATTCCATATACACAGCTGTTGCTGTTAAAGAAATGGGCAGCTATGGACCTTCCCTACATCTGTCCTGCACATCCCGAGCTATTTTCCATACTGTCTTTCCCTCTTTGTGCCCCTTTTTCATCACTTTCCTATCTCCCCATTTTTCTTTTCTTTCAAAGAAATGAGCATGGTGGTTAGTGGGAGTAAGCACTATTAAGCAGTAGTTACCGGGTTTGTGTGAGTTTGTGCTTGTTTGCGCTTAGCTAAGCATTGCTAAGCATCATGCAAACCTGTGCAAACCCACTTACAACTGCTTAAAAGTGCCTTAGTTACTCTGTATGTGAGGGCCCTTGTTCTGCTCAGGAGCAAAATAAAACACCTCTGCTAGTCTCAAACCCAGACCTTGTACACACTACACAACATGAAGTACCCCTAAGCCACGGTAGATTTACATCAAGTTGGTGCTTAAATAACTATATCATGCATCAGAATGAGTGAAAGTAAAGGAAAAAATAGGAATACCATACCACACAACTTGTTCTGTGGATGTTTACCAACAGTTGTTGTGGGATTACATTACATGACTGTGATAAGAGAAGCAGCCATTCTAGCATGTAATAATGTTACACCATCACTTTACAAACCTACACAGTATCACAGCAGGACAAACACTGACATATCTGTTTAGGGCAGAGGTCATACCTCCCAACTGTCCCTAATTTTCAGGGATGTCCCTGATTTTGAAACAAATTTTAACTCAGTCCCTCTGAATCCCTCCGAAAACTACTGACTTTGGCCAGAAAGGTGGTGAATTACACTTAATGAATAATGATAATAATTAAGAGTTAGACACTTCTTTTACTTCAGAAAAGGTATATTAATTCATATGCTCTGATTCTCTCAATGTCTCAACTTAATGGCACTAATATTTTAAAGGTATCCCTGACTGTTCCTGACTTTTTCTTTATTTTTCCCTAAGTCTGTTCAAATATGTACCTGAGTGGTTGAGAGGTCTGGCAGAGGCAGAAACACAGAGGCATATAAGCCTTTCTGCTGTTACACACTGTTCAAATAGCTTTGGAAGGTGTTTCTGAAGCATACCCTTGTGTAGGAATACAAAACTTAAATAGAAATGGATGTAGCCATGTACTGGCAGCAACCAACTGTGAATGCCATTGCTCTATTGCTGAAAAGACCTGTGTGGTGCACAGACAAAAAATAACAGGCTATTCTCTGGCTATCATGTGGATAGGTCCACAGTTGGGAGTTATGCAGATAGACTACTTGCCTTGATAAACTAATATGTGCACAGCAACCCTGTAAGTCCAGCAAGATAAAATCCACACAATACTACTTATGTTCTCTGTACTTCTGCAACCCTACTCAAATGTAGAATATACCTGTGTGTGCAGGGTCTACCAAGGATGGCGGTAAGCATACTCACAGTACTGAAATGTGTCGAGTTTTTCTGAGCAGCTTGTGCTAATGTCAACACTAAAAAAGCACAAACTGTTTAGAACTGAGTAAATGAATATTCACAGTATAGCACTTCACAAACAATTCTTGTGCCAAAGGAATGCATCTCAATAACTAGCTTTTTATGGCAGTTAATTGTAAAACTTGAAAAAGAAAGTACATCTTTCTATGTATCTTGGGGTAGCATTTTGAGGGGTGAGTACATTTTTACACTGACAAGTGGGTACTGGAAGCAGCAACATTAGGTCTGAGTACAAAATGTAAATCTCTGGCTGCACCATTGGCTTCTGATATAAGAACTGTACCAACCATCTGTCTTAAACAATGATGCCCACAGCAAACAAGGATGATCTCCATCTTGGAAAGCTGAAAGGGCCACTCCTACATGAGTTAGCAATTTATAGTACTGGGTTGCTATGACAGTGATTACTGCAATTACTACACAGCAGGCTGCATGCAATTAGCAAATAGTGGCCACTAATTGGTGCAGAGGACATCACATGCTCATGTGCAAATTCCTACAAAAGCAGGCTGCAATCTCTGCCAACAAACTCAATCACTCTATTGCAGAGACTGACAGAGAGAGAGACAGAGAGAGAGAGAGAGAGAGAGACAGAGAAAGGGAAAAAGAAAAAGAAATATTACCAAATCATACAAAGGAAAGGTATGTGACACATATGTATTTACTGTATATAGTGGATGTTATTGAAGAATAGTCTACATAATGTGAACCATTCATATGTGGCAGCAGTACTTATTTATGCACAGATGTTCTGCTTAACTACTGCTATAGACAATACTGCGTGTACCTGTGGGCAGTGGGACATACCTGTGAAATGTGTAGCTCAGCATTAAATGTCAAAGATCTGATCCATGTTATCTGTGTTCCGTACAGTAGTGTGGCCAATGGCTGTTGGGGGGATTAGCACTGACATTATATCATCATGGGTGTGACAGAACAACACATGCATGATAGTCATATTAAAGTGTAGCTTAGCATTGGCAACTGCTGTAGCAGTCTGGTATGCTTATCTAGCATCTGTAGCCATATACACCCCCTAATGTTAGTGTGTGTTCATATATGACACCTGTTTGTGTTGCAGCAAGGCCCAACAGTTCAGCTATGAGGTCCAGGGACTTACAACAGTGTGGACCTTGTGTGTGTATGCCAGACACATACAGAGAAATATATATGTGTCAGGTATATTCACATCTGTATATATGCATAGAGCAGGGGACATATTGCAACTCTTTGTGAAGGGTGGAGATATTTATGTTGGTGAAGGTTAGTATGCGCATATTTGTATGTAGGTTTTAGTGTGTGACAAACACTACAGCATACAGTGCTGGTATATGACATGTGGTGGTTAAACACTGTCTGTGGTTTGTTCAGTGAGGGCCTGCTAAAGCTACCTGGGCTGTGAACACCTTCAATGTATTTATCCCAAGACTGTGTGATTTTATTACATTACTGTACACCTTACATCCTTTGTATAATAGATATTCTGACTATGAAAGGTGAAATGTATATGTGCCTACACATATATGTATATGTACACCAATGGATGTGTATATGTATATATATATATATATATATATATATATATATATATATATATATATATAAAGAGAGAGAGAGAGAGAGTTATATATACTCAAACACACCTACATCTATTTGTTGCAATAGATTCTATGTACTGTTGACTGACTGTGATGGTCAATATGTTTGTGAATATGTCAAAGATATGTATCTGTGGGATAGCTTAGTGGTAAACTGTTTATGTCATGGTATTATGGGTCCTTGCTTTGATCCTAGCAAAAGCTGTGTATTCTTTTGCTAGGCAGAACAAGTGCTATTGCATACAGTGTGATTAAGTTCCTTGGTTTTAACTAGGGTGTGTCATTGGAGGCTAAAGCACTACATCTATGATTATTGATTGGTACCGATGTTGAATCCAAATCCTGTGTGTACTGTAGTACTACTTGAAGCTCTGGGCCTGTACAGCAAAGTATGGTGTATGCCCACATTGCTTGCATCCACTGTTTTGTGTGGTCCCTATATTCATCACAGATTACATTTCTCAAGATTAAGGTTGTGTAAGTACTGACACACAGTACTGTATAGTACACACTGAAAGCTTATCTGGGTTGTCATACTTTTGTGTCCTGTAATTATGTCTGATGTGTTTGTGGTTATGTCTGTAACATGTCCTTTGACATATATTTGGTAAAGCATATAACTGCGTATCTAGCAACATTCATAGTGTACTACAGCAGTATGCAAGCTATATTCCCAATTGTGCACATATTTTGGCTACGGGTTTGCCATTAACAAGTTATGTGGTATAATAGTAATACATTTACTGGACCTTACACTCATTGTGATGGATGATATATTTCTTTACACATTAGCTTGATGTATATCTGCTGTGGCTAGGTGGTGCATCGTGTTGCATACAGTGTGCGAGGTACTCTTGTATATTCTTATATAGTGATTTTATTTTGTTGCTGTGCAGAACATGGTTCATTAGATAGAGAGTGAGCAAGGCACTTTCAAGCAGTTGTGGGGTGAGCAGCGATAAGTGGCAGTTAAAGTGTTTCACTCTCGGTTAGCTAATAGGTTGCTATATATGGCAGTTCAGTGATATCTGTACTGTATAAGGTTAAATGTGCCATATGACTTGTTCCGACATATTTTCATATTTATGTCTTACAGGGATCATGGCGCATCACAGGAACCCCAGTTACAGTAGTGCTGAAGATGATATAATTACTAGCAGTATGATTCAGCACTACCATCTCATGTTCTCACGAACCAGCCAGGACCATTAGGAGCATACTGCAATGTGGCAAGATGTTGTCCCCAGGGTAAATGAGGTAGGCCTGCATAACCGGACATATGAGCAGGTACACCACCACTGCAGTGATCTTCTCAGACATGTCCGTCAGCATGCTGCTGATGTGCGGAGACAACAGCTTGCAGCAGGAGGTGGTGTTAATATCCATCCTCCCCTCACCAGAGTGGAGGAGCTGCTCCTGAGCCTGGTGGCACCTGCCCAACAACAACAGCAGTAGACATACACCATGATGGAGGTTGGAGTCACCCAGCAAGCACACATGGAGCATTCAGGTAACATGGCATATCTGTAGACTACTGTCATCTGTATTGGTAGATCATGCATATGTGAGATGTGGAGTGTGTCGTTCAAAGATGTGGAGCCTGTTGTTGTGCAATACTGATCATTTGAAACATAATCTGTAGCCCTCTGAATGTAAACTGTTGTACTGTAAGATTGTAAACACACAGTAGCAATGCCACAGTTGTGGCCACCTGACAAAGTGTTTCATCTCTATGAAGGTCCCTCTGGGGAGACATCATGGCAGCAGACAGATGCTGGTGAGTGTGTTCTACATTTATTATTGTAAATAAAAAGTGCATGTAATAGTTAAGGTGTAGGTCATGTATATATGTAACACATCTACCCATAATGCATGCTGTGCATGTTTGGTGTAAGAGAACGCACATCTCTCTAATGTGATTAGCTGCCTCAAACACATGCATTACCCAGACCATCTCAAACAAATGTGGCTAGACTGTAGTGACCATTGGAGAGGCACAGCTGATACTCAACATGCACATAACATACACATCTATGTCATACACAGAGCATTTTAATATGCTACACATAAAGAATTCCCAAACCCTCTGTAAAGACACACTCCAGTATCCAAATTCTCATCCACACATTACACATAATATACTTGAGGGGTAGAGGCTTATCATGGGGCATTTAAACACTCTGCAACATACTACACATTCATGCCAGGGAATGCTCCTTCTTGGCCTCCTTACAAACTCATGTAACAACTGGTTGTGAAATGGTGAATGTAGCCAAGGTAGTACAGTTCTGGCACAGCATGATTATTGCTGGTTTGTGATACATTTGTAGCTTTGAATGACCACATGATGCTTCATGATGATGGCCTATGGTACTATACCACATACAGTTACTGTAACCACAGTAATACACATAGCTTTCATTGCTATACACCTCAATGTTGCGTGTGTGCACACATATGCACCTCTAAACAATGTGCATACCAATCACCATTTGCACAACTGACACATACATATCCTGTGATGCTATTGAGTGGCTAGGTCATATGACACACATTGGGTATGTGCAGTGTTTAAATATGCAGTTGTGTTTTAGCATGCCATGTCATGGATGAGACTGGCATGTCCACAATATGATCTACACTCACCATAAGTACCGTACATTGGGTATGTGGCCGAATGGTATTACATCAATTATCCATGCACCACTGATTATGTTGTGTGAATACTCATTATGCATGTGCTAAAAATGTGTCCACAATTATTTGCTAAAAACACAGAGGCTGTAATCAGCATTGGATGCCCATCTGACACACAGATACACATCCAGCAATGGTATGTACACCTGTGAATTATGGTGCACAGTACATTACAGGGTTATGAATACCTGCACAGCAATGTTTTGTCCATGTATGCATTGTGTTCCTGGGGGAGGCCCATCACCTAATAACAAAACACATGCATCAAAGCCATGTATACTGTTAATAACAAGGACTGTCTACACTTGCACTGCATGCTGTTGAGCAACACATGTCCTGCATGCTGACATGTGTGATATGACTGTTTTGCTTGTGAAACTGTACCCCGCCATCACCTGCTATTGTGCATGTTCTGAGATTGCTGTTGTTGTGTATGTCTGCTTTAGGGAGGAGTGTATTTTTGTGTGTGTGCATGTGTGCATGTTCGCATGTGCACATGTGCACATGTGTGCATGTGCGCATGTGTGCATGTGCGCATGTGGGCATGTGTGCATGTGTGCATGTGTGCATGTGCACATGTGCGTATGTGGTCTGAAGTCATGTTCAGGTCTTAAAGTGTGTTTCCTCTTTTCATCTCACAGGTGCTGAGGTGGAGCTGGTTCAATGCAGCAGGGAACCTGAAGTCACTGAGACAGACAGTGATGATGAGGATAGGTGTGTTGAGGCACAGGCAGGTTTGTCAGGATCTGTTGTTGGGCCACCAATTGAGAGTACACAAGTCACCACCCCATCCATGCACACAGTCATACTGCCTGTACATCCATCATCACCATTGCCCTTAGCTGAGGGGCAGTGTACGGTTGGCACTGGCCAGGACAGTGTGGTATCTATGGCACATGTATAAGGACACAGTAGCCATAGTCAGATGTCTGGAACGGTACCACATAGGCAGATTCCCAGGGGTTCTCATCAGAGCACTGCTGGTCATCATGCCCCTTGCAGACGTGCCACACCTCTTTCTACCACATGCATGTTCAAGGCTGTTATGGAAGCACAGACATGAATGGAGCAGTACACCAGACAGGGACTAAGGGCACAGAGGGCTCAGAACACCTCTGTAAATGATAGTATCCGTGACCTAGAAGGTGCCATACGTAACTACACAGAGGTCATTGATAGATGTTCGGGTGAGACATTGAATGTCCTTCACAATGTCATGTCCATGTGTCAGGACAGTCCGAGACAGTTGAGCCGTCGACATATGCCAGCAACATCAGCAGCTGGAGGTCACCATGGACATCCAGCAAGTCACATCCACTCCCGTAGTGCCAGTACCAGCCCCAGCAATGTTGGGGGGGCTGTCCATAGACCGTTCTATAAGACCATGTGCACATGGCTCTGGCCAGTCCCAGCAGGGACCTGGATCCAGTGGACATATGTCAACCTCTTTGGATAGTACCCAGTCTGGATTAGTACCTGATACTATCTGTAGCACCCCTGCCAGGCACACATTCTGTATCCATGGCCAGAGACGGTGATCTGTAAAGCCTGCCAGGTACAGTCTGTAGCTGTCTCGCAAATCCCTGTATATGGCAGCCACATGGTGGAATTGTGTGCATGCAGACACACACACATAAACCAGAAACCTAGGGCAAACACATACTCGCACACATTACATCAACATTGGCACATAACAGTATTCATGGCCCTCACACACACATGTCGATTGCATGGCTCAGTGTAGGCCTCTGACAAACCAACAACACACCCGTGTGTATGATGAAACATGTGCCACCTCCTGTCATCTGTAACATTGATGCAGGAACAGGCTAACATGGTGCTGATGCACAGGGTGACCTTAATAAAGTATAGCAATGTTTGGATGTGTAGCATGTTGTCAGTAGTAAAGTGTAATGACATCCTTGAAGGTGTAGCTGAGCAGACATGATACATTAAAGCTGTAATTAGCAATGTTGTATTGTTTTCACCAGTGTTTATTCCAATTGTGTTTTGTTTGTCCATGTGCCACTTGGATAATGTGTGTAGTTGTGTCAGCATGCGTTATACAGTGGACAGAAAGTGTGGGGTGTGTGCAGCACAGGTTGGCAGGTGTACATTTGTGAACATGGTGGAGGTGCACTGTCTGCATGTACATGCATATTGGATACATGGGCAGGGTGACATGCCCTGTATCGGCCAGTGTTATCACTCCATAGTTTCTATTGGTGGCCAGTATGCGTTGTACTACACACATTTTGGAACTTGAGTATGCATGTGTGTGTATGACACGGGTTGACACTGTGCTATGTGTGATGCTGCTGTTGCTATCTGTTATTGGTTTGCATTACTAAGGTTAACACTGTCCCAGCTGCATAATCATTTAGTAATGCACACTGTTCATAGGTTCATAGGTTCATAGGTTTATACTAGGCTATCTGCCCTAGGGCATTTATAAGCCTAGCCAGAGTTGTGTGGCTTTCACCACACTTTAGGTTGAAGAATACTATACCCATTAGTTTGCCGTGCCTCTGTCCAGCAGTGATACAGAGATGATCCCGGGGTATACCTACGATCTCCCATCCACTGGTCAAGATTCCTCCTGAACAGAGCCAGCGAGGTACTCTGTCTCACATGGACCGGGATTCTGTTCCACAGCATAGGGAGTCTCTGGGTGATGAATCTGTCCCTCCAGCACATCCTATTTATATCCGTGTTGAGGTTTAAGTCTCTTGCTCTTGTGGCTCTGGTGGATTTGGATTTTTTGAGGTGGAGCATGTCCATTAATTCCAGGTTGGACATGGCCTTGTATGTCAGGCACAGATCACCTCTGAGCAGACGGTATGTGACTGAATAGAGCTGGAGTTTCTTCAGTCGGGCAGCATATGGCATATTTTTGAGCCCCTTTATCTTTTTGGTGAGGAACTTTTGGGGTCTTTCCAATTGCTGCAGGTGTCAGGTAAGATACATTCCGAATGGGGCATTGTACTCAATCATTGGTCTGATAAGTGAAGAGTACAGGGAAACAATGACCTCCCTTGATCTGGATGTGAATCCCTTCATAATCAGGTGGGCAATGTCGAAGGTCCTCCTAACCACTTTGGCAATGTGAGTGTCAAAAGAAAGGTTACTGTCAACTTGGGTCCCCAGGTCCCTGATAACCTCTTCTGTGCTTAATGGATTGCCACCTATGTGGTAACTTGGGGTTACCTTGTTTTTACCAAAGGGTATGACTATACATTTTTTGGCATTTAGCTTAAGGCCATGGCTCTGGCACCAGTTATCCGTTTCTATGAGACCTCTCTGAAGGATATCTGTGTCTGTTGGATTTTCAACTATGGCGCCCAGTTTGCAGTCATCTGCAAACTTTGTCAGCCAAAATCCTCCTATGTTTGCCTGCACTTCTGAAAAGTAGATGCCGAACAAGAGGGGGCCCAGGACTGAGCCCTGTGGGACACCGCTTGTGACCGGCTTGGAGTCTGACATGGCACCAGCAACTCTAACCCTGTGGGTTCTGTCCTTGATCCAGTTTGCAACTCATCTTGTGACATATGGGTTTACATTTAAGCTGGTGAGCTTGTTTATGATACCCGAGTGGGGTATTGTGTCGAAAGCTTTTGCAAGGTCAAGGTAGGCTGTGTGAACTGCCTTACCCTCATCAATGGCCTTGGTGGTGACTCTTTCAAAAAAGTTGAGGAAGTTCAAGAGGCATGATCTGCCCTTGACAAAGCCGAATTGGGTAGGATCCAATGTCTGTACGCCCCCTATGTCTTTATTTATGAGTTCCATTATGATCCTCTCCATAGCTTTGCAGACCAGGCTTGTTAAGCTTATGGGGCGGTAATTACCAGGGTCCGTAGAAGCACCGCCTTTGTGGAGTGGGACCACAGTTGCCGTATGCCACTCTTTGGGTACGTATCCTGTGGTAAGGCTAAGATTAAACAGCAGCCTTATGTGTGAGTTTAGTTCCTCATTGAGTTCATGTAGCACACAGCCGGGGACACCATCCGGTCCCATTGATGCTGTGTTTTTAGCTTTAGAGAGCAGCTCTCACCTGGGCATTTGAGATGATTGGGAGGCTACACTCTGCTGGGATAGATATTTCTCCTTTTGGGGGAGGGAGGGTAGAAATTTTCACTGAACCTGTCTGCCAGTATGTTTGCAATGTCTGTGGGTTCAGTGATTTTTGTATCATTTTGGACTAATTCTGAGCATATCTGGGAGTTTCCACCCAGATTTCTAACATAGCTAAAGAAGGCCTTATGATTGTCTTTTGAGTCCTTGGCGATTTTTCTCTCAAAGTTGGCCTTGGATGATTTTATGAGTGATCGTACTTTTTTACTAGTATTGATCAGAGATGTCTTACCTTTTATGGATTTTTCTCTACCTTGTAGTAGCTTTCTCCTCTTGTTGTAAAGTTTGTTTATGGCTGGGGTCCACCAGATCGGGCGCTTGCCTTTGGTGGAAAGGGTCTTGATTTTATTTGGGATTGCTTGATCCATGCAATCCTGGAGGTGCTCGTAGAAAGCATTTGTAAGGGATTCAGCAGCGTGGGTTGTGGTTTCCAATGGCTCAGGGGTCTTGAAGGATACCACACCAGTCTTAAGAAGTGTGAGGTTGGCTTTTGAGAAGTTCTTCACTGTGGTTTTTTTGTGGGGGGGGGGGGCGGGATGTGGATCTCCAGTGAGATTAGTTTATGGTCTGATCTCACCAATGAGGCATATACTTCCGGTGTGGAGCATTTTCTCCCCATGTTTGTGATGATCAGGTCTAGCATATTTTCACCTCTTGTGGGAATGCTGACAAGTTGTTCCATAGCATTTGAGTTTATGAACTCCAGGAACCTTTGGGCTAGGGTATTGGGGCTTGTGTAATGTTCCCAGTCTATGTTTGGGTAGTTGAAGTCACCCGATATGATGGTGTTTGGAGAGACATTTATACTCTCCAGTGTCTTCAGGAAGGCTGTGTGGGGTTCCTGAGTTTGAGAGGGTGGCCTGTAACATGCTACAAACTGTAGAGCAGTTTTACCTATGGTTAATTGCACCTGAATGGTCTCTGATGCTTTGTGAGTTGTCACCAGCCTGGAGGTGTGCGTATACTTGATGAATATGGATACACCCCCTCCTTTTGTGGTACGGTCCGGGTTTTGGGGCCGGAACGCATGATATGAGGTAAAACCTGATAGTGCCGGGGTGCTCTCAGGAGCCTTGAACCAGGTTTCAGTCACAGCACAGACATCAATGTTCTCCATACTGAGGAGGACTTCGAGGGCGTGCATCTTGAGATTTAGACTTCTGACATTGAGCAGCATTACCCTTAGTTTTTTTCCGTTATTGTTTTCTAGGGCAGTGGGTTTAGAATTTGAGCCTTGTCTAAAAAAGGCACTATGGGGGTGGCAAGAGCCTTTGCCAATATCCAGAAACCCAGGGGTGACAGGTGCAAGCCGTCTCTTGCGAAGCAGCGTGGCTTGTCAAGCATGTCATTCCAGGCAGACAGACATTGGATCCCCTTAGAATGACACCAGAAATTAAGCCAGTTATTAAAACTGATCATTTTGTCTCTGTATTGTGGCATCATTCTTGGTGAAGGTAGGATACTGCTCAGGGTCAGGGTCATACCAGCCTGGGCTACATAATCTGAGAGCTCCTTTATGTCTCTTTTCATGTAGTCCAGGGAGGTACGTCTCAGGTCATTCACACCGACATGGACAATGACTGAGTCATACTTGTACTTGCTGTGGAGTGACCTGAGTGCTTGTGTTATGTGACGGATTCTAGCACCTGACAGGCAGCTTACTGTGACCCTCTCCTTGTTCAGTCTGGTGAGTGGAACGTCAGTGTGTCTGACTATGGAGTCACCTATGACAAGTGTGTCTGGCATTGTGTTTGGCCTTAAGGGCTGTGACTGATTTGCACACTGACTTTGTGATCTATGTGTTGCTTGTGCTATGTCATGAGGTGGCAGTTGTTTGGGTGTCTGCTTTGGAGGCCTCTGCTGTTTTCGTAGATTTTTGATCAGTGCCTCCGAGTATGTCCTTGTGTGTTTATGTGTGTAACCCTACAGGGTTGCATGGACCATGCTCTCACAAACACAAGAAATTCTCACTTATACAATAAAAGTGCATTAGTCTCATGGACCCCTGCCATAAACTAAATATGTAATAGAATGTGTGAAGTTGTACCAAAAAAGAGTTACATACCAAGAAGGGATAACCTCTCTGGTCAGTATCATTGGGAAAATACAATACCTCAATAAACATACAAGGCAAGCTTCAAAATACAAAATGACAAGGATTCCAGACAACACTAAAGCTTTCTTTAGTGTTGTTTATAATCTACAGGGGAAATCTCAGATCAGGTCACAGTTAATGTAAATGGTCACAAAGTACACTTATCTGACTGACATTACCAATTCCTTGTCAGACAGTTTGAATGCGGATTTCACCACCCTGTCATTACACAAGGGCCACACTTCCAGACCTGAAGAATGTTAAACCTGATGATTCACAGACACTCTAGTTAAAACATCTCTTTACCAGAGTCCAAACCACAGTGGTAATGGTACTGGACAGTGTCCCTGGCTGTGTCATACACAAGCTGACATATGAAGTCACCACTCACCTAAACACTCTGTCCAGATGCAGCCTCTATGCAGGTGTTCACAGTCCAGAAGGGTTGAGCTACAATGTCTTCTTCTTCCCCTTTCGGATGCTCCCATTAGGGATCACCACAGTAGATCATCTGTTTCCATTTCTTCCTCCCCACTGCATCTTGCGCTGTCACACCATCCACCTGTATGTCCTCTCTCACCACAGCCATAAACCTCATCTTAGGCATTCCTCTTTTTCCTGTTACCTGGCAGCTTCATCCTTAGCATCTATTTCACAATATACTCTGCATCCCTCCTCAGCACATGTACAAACCGACTTAATCCTGCCTATCTGGCTTGGTCTCCTAACCTTCAAACCTGGCCTGACCCTCTAATATACTTATTCTTAAACTTGTCCACCCTCGTCACACCCAGTGCAAATGTTAACATAAATTGATTAAGGGTAGAACTACAACAGGTCCTGGAAACTCTCACCCTATAAGCCAGACAAATATTATCTGGAAGGCAATGGAGCACTGCATTATGGAACTCATTAACAGAGACATTAGTAACTTGCAAACACTGCACCATACCCACTTAGGTTCTCTAAATGCCAGATCATGGCTCCTACACCTAGTAGACTTCAAGCCAGTTAACAAGGCTATAGGTGAGGGAGGGGAGGTCAACACAGCCAAGCTATAGCTCACCAGCAATTCATACCCATCCCACATTCTGGTATTATACATAACCTCAACAGACTGACCATAAATGATTGTTACATGATGGCTTGACAACTGACGCACAGATGTAGAACACACAGTAACATTTGCAGCCTCCATGTACTATTCTATGCCAGTAACAAGTGGTATTCACCTGCACTCAGTCCTGAGACCATTCCTGTTTGACATATAGCTTTCTTAGGTACAAGCAAACACAGTAGGGATATGTCTGCCCATGTTTGATGAAAATGCATACTGTGGGCTATACTTTATTCTCCAGATGACACACACATCCTCCAAAATGGTATCATAGAGACAGATACCTGATGTCAAACTCATGCTGTAAAGCAATAAGCCAAAGAAAGCATAGTTATCCACTTTTAGAAAACAAAGTATCCCCAGAGTACCACATAGGTAGTAGCCCCCAAAATGTGGAACAGGTACTAATGTATACATAGAACCACGTGTTTAGTCATCTCTCCTTTGATAATCACATTACCAAATGGTTTTGGAAATCCCTCTGTGGAGCACATAAGCAATAAAGGGTTTGCATGCAGACCTACAGAGGTTGTTGCACACCTATAATGATTAGTCATCTTTGCCAGATTTTGCTTGCTTTGGAACAGGTTTCAAATATACCTCAAACATAAACCCTCACTCACACTCTTCAATAGAAACTGTGATGAGTGGATGTGAAACAGAAGATGTAGCCCAGGGATCACTGCAGTGACTAAGCTTGTCACAAGCATACAGAAGTGTCCTAAGGTCTGGGAAGCACCAGCATGCTCTGGCAAAGATAACAGATGTGTTCATGGAGAAAGAAGAGTACCCACCTACGAAATAATTGAGGTCACATGTATGTATATGGATTTGCACCACAGCTGCCTTACATGTGTAATGCACATACAGTTGTCATTGTGATATGTCATACACTAGAAAAATCAAACCCCACTCCACATTGACCAACGGTGTCACACACCTGGAGCACACACACAGTCAGCAAGTGCAAGATTCAAACTCCTTCCTAACTATATTATAATATTACAACAGTATGCATTTACATGACACGCGATACACATTACTGGAATTTAACTTTTCCACAGGTATATTTGTGGGACGGTGACATCATCAGACTTGTCAAATATGAGTATACCACTTTTAAGGGGTGTAAGTATTCTCCAAAAAGGTTACTCTTCCTCAGGACGACACACACACAGTTGGCAAGTGCAGAATTCAAACCCCTACTTAACTACATTATGATATTATAGTAATACGCATTTACACAACACGCTATACACATTACTGAGATTTCACCATTCCACGGGTATATTTGTAGGATGGTGACATCATCAGACTTGTCAAATATGAGTATACCACTTTTAAGGGGTGTGAGTATTCTCCATGATGGTTGCTTCTCCCCAGGGAGACACCTACACTCACAAAGTGTAAGATTCAAACCCCAACCTAACAACATTATGACATTACAGCCATACGCATTTACACAACACACTATACGCATTACTGAGTTTTCACTTTTCCACAGGTATATTTGTAGGATGATGACATCATCAGACTTGACAAAGATGAGTATACCACTTTTAAGGTGTGTGAGTAGTCTCCAAAAAAGTTGCTATTCCCCAGCAAGGCACACACACACACACACACACACACACACACACATTTGGCAAGTGCAGTATTCAAACCCTACCTAACGATACTACAACAGTACGCACTTACACAACATGTTATACACATCACTGGGAGTTTACCTTTCCACAGGTATATTTGTAGGATGGTGACATCATCAGACTTGACAAAGATGAGTATACCACTTTTAAGGTGTGTGAGTAGTCTCCAAAATGGTTGTTCTTCCTCAGGGAAACACACAGACAGTTGGCAAGTGCAGGATTCAAATACCTACCTAATTAACATTATAAAAATGCAGTAAAAAGCATTTTTATGATACGCTATCTACATTACTAGGATCACATTTTTCGACAGGTATAATTGTAGGATGGTGACATAATCAGGCTTGACAAAGAGAAGTATACCACTTCTAAGATGTGTGAGCAATCTCCAAACTGATTGCTCTTCCCCAGAGAAACACACACACCATTGGCAAAGACAGGATTCAAACCCCTACTTAACTACATTATGACACTACAGCAATACGCATTTACACAACACGCTATACACATTACTGGGATTCTTCCTTTCCACGGGTATATTTGTAGGATGGTGACATCATGAGATGACAAAGATAAGTTTACCACTTTTAAGGGGTGTGAGTAGTCTCCAAAAAGAATGCTCTCTCCCCAGGGAGAGACAGACAGACACACACACACACACACACACACACACACACACACACACACACACACACACACACACACACACTCAGACACAGTTGGCGAGTGTGGTGTTCTTAATCCAAACTAAGTACGTCTTTACACTTCAGCAAGCAATATGGAGTTACAGGGTGCAATACAGACATTACTTGCTGACAGTTTGCACAAAGGTTTTTTTCACATTTGCAAACCTCAGCAGGCTTACTATACTAGGTGTATTGTCAGTGTATTGTATGGATAGGCCATGACCATATCATATATGGGTTGATGCACCACATGCTGGCACACACAGGGTCAAACTTTGAGTAGCATCTTACCTTCAGCTACATGATACTGCAATATAACAGAAAGATGATAAACTTTGACAATTGGCTGAGCTTCTGGTGTCATTCAAAGGGGATCCAGTCTCTGTCTGCCTGTGATGACATGATCGACAAGCCTTGTTGCTTCACTACAGATGGTTTGCACCTGTTGCCCCTATACTTCTGAATACTGGCCAAGGCTCTTGCTGTCTCCATATTACCTTTTTTAGGCAAGGCTCAAAGGTTCATAGGTTCATAGGTAGGTATTAGGCTATCGGCCCTGGGGCCTACACAAGCCCAGCCAAAAAGGTACCCTGACTTTTGCCACCCAAGAAATTTATTTTCCTGTGTCACTGTCGAGCAGAGACACAGAAGTGATCCCCAGGGTGAATTTCCTATTTCCCATCCAATCATCAAGAATTTTTTTGAAGAGTACTAATGAAGAGCTTTGT
Organism: Protopterus annectens; assembly: GCF_019279795.1. Classification (NCBI taxonomy): domain Eukaryota; kingdom Metazoa; phylum Chordata; order Ceratodontiformes; family Protopteridae; genus Protopterus; species Protopterus annectens. Next base: position 474,392,480 of record NC_056739.1, read on the forward strand.
TTGATATAGATAGGTAGTTTATTCCAGAGTATGTGAAGTCTCTGGGACAGGAATCTATCCCTCAGGCATGTTCTTTTTATTGTGGTGACAAGGTTTAGGTCCCTGGAGCATGTAGGTTCATAGGTTCATAGGTAGATACTAGGCTATCTGCCCAAGGGCATTTATAAGCCTAGCCAGAATGTGTTGAATTTCTCCTCCCTTTTAAATTAGTTTCCTGGGCATCTGTCTAGTAGGGCCACTGAAGTGATCCCAGGGGTAAATTTACAATTTCCCATCCACTCATCAAGATTCCTCTTGAAGACAGTCTGCGAGGCACTCTGCCTAACATCAACTGGGATTCTATTCCAGAGCGAGGGAAATCTCTGGGACAGGAATCTATCCCTCCAGCACGTCCTGTTTATTGTTTTGCTGAGGTTTAATTCACTGGTGCATGTGGCTCTAAGAGATTCATTTTTCTTGAGGTGGAGCATGTTCATTAATTTGGGGACTGGACATGGCCTTATACGTCAGGCATAGATCACCTCTGAGCAGGCAGTAAGCAACCGAGTAGAGCTGGAGTTTCTTTAGTCGAGCTGCATAGGGCATCTTTTTGAGGCCCATGATCCTCTTGGTGAGGTACTTCTGTGGTCTTACCAGCTGTTGCATGTGCCAATTAAGGTACATACCAAATGGAGCATTGTACTCTATTATGGGCCTAATGAGTGATGAGAAGAGGGGCACAATGACCTCTTTTGATCTAGAGGTGAACCCTTTTGTGATTAGGTGGGCTACATAGAAGGAATATCTATCCACTTCGACAATGTGATTATCAAAGGAGAGGTTGGTATCTACCTGGGTCCCAAGGCCCCTAATTACATTTTCCATACCTAGTGGATTACCACCTATGTGGTAATTCGTGGGCACTTTGTTTTTTCCAAAGGGGATGATTATGCATTTTTTGGCATTCAGCTTGAGGCCATGGTTTTGACACCAGGTATCTGTCTCTGTAAGATCCTTCTGCAGGATGTCTGTGTCAGCCGGAGAGTTGATTATGGCCCCCAGTTTGCAGTCATCTGTGAACTTGGTCAGCCATAGTCCTCCCATGCTTGCCTGTACCTCAAAGAAGTATATACTGAACAGGGGGGGTCCCAGGACCGAGACCTGTGGGATGCCACTTGTGACTGGTTTAGAGTCGGACATGGCACCTGCAACTCTGATCATGTGTGTTCTATCCATGAGCCAGTTGGCCACCCATCTCATGACATAGGGGTTAATGTTCAAGCTGGTAAGCTTGTCTATGATGCCAGAGTGGGGAATGGTGTCAAAGGCCTTAGTGAGGTCCAGGTAGACTGTGTGGACTTCCTTCCCTTCATCTATGGCCTTGGTAACTGTTTCAAAGAAGTCAACTAGGCATAGGAGGCAGGATCTGCCTTTAACAAAGTCGAATTGGGTAGGGTCCAGTGTCTGGAGGTTCCCAATGTCTCTGTTTATGAGTTCCATGATAATTCACTCAATAGCTTTGCAGACCAGGCTGGTCAGGCTTATAGGGTGATAGTTCTCAGGTTCTGTTGTGGCACCACCTTTGTGGAGCAGGATGACCATTGCTGTATGCCATTCTTTGGGTACATAGCCTGTGGTAAGGCAACAGTGAATTTAGGTGAGGATTTAGTTCCTTTTGGAGCTTGTGTAAGATGCAGCCTGGGACACTATCCGGTCCCATTGATGCTGTGTTCTTAGCTTTGGTGAGGGCTGTTTTTACCTGCATGTCCATGATGTCTGGGGCTCTGCATTCTTCTGGGATGGACACGGGCCCTTTTGGGGATGAGGGGGTGAAGTTGGCACTAAGCTTGTCCACCAGAATGTTGGCAATGTCATTTGGTTCAGTGTATTTTTTGCCATTTTGCAGTAACTCAAAGCATATCTGAGAGTTGCCACCTAAATGTTTGATATAGCTGAAGAAGGCTTTGTGGTTATCTTTAGATTCCTTGGCAATTTTTTTTGAAACTGGCCTTGGATGATTTTATGAGTGATCACAGTTTCTTGCTAATAACGATCAGTGATGCTTTTCCTTTTTGGAATTTTGCTCTATCATGTAGTAGTTTCCTCCTTCTGTTGTATAGCTTATTTATGGCCAAGGACCACCAGACTGGTTTCCTCTTTTTGGAGGAGTGAGTCTTGGTTTTACTTGGGATGGCTTGATCCATGCATCCCTGTAGATGCTCATATAATGCACTTGTAAAGGATTCTGTGGATTGGATAGCATTATCTTTTAGCAAGGGGGCTTTAAAACTTTCCACTTTGGTCTTGAGAAGTGTGAAGTTTGCTTTTAAAAAGTTTTTCACAGTGGTTTCCTTGACTGGGGGTGGGGTCGGGATGTGGATGTCCAGTGTGATTACTTTATGATCTGATTTTACCAGCGAGGAGTTTACCTCTGATGGGGAACACTGATCCCCCATGTTGGTGATGATCAGGTCCAGTATGTTGTCACCTCTAGTGGGCATGGTGACCAGCTGTTCCAGGGTGTTCGAGTTTATAAACTCTAGGAAGCATTGGGAAAAGGAGTTTGTACTTGAGTAATTCTCCCAGTCAGTGTTTGGGTAGTTGAAATCTCCTGTTATCATGGTGTTTGGTAGGACCTTTATATTTCCCAGTGTTCTCAGGAATGCTGAGTGAGGGTCCTGAGATAAGGTAGGTGATCTGTAGCAGGCTACGATCTGATAAGCAGCTTTGCCCACTGTTAGTTGCACTTGGATGGTCTCCAAGGCCTCGTGCTGCGCCACTAACCTGGAAGTGTGAGTATCCTTTATGAAAATGGATATACCCCCTCCTTTTGTATTTCGGTCCGGGTTTTGGGGCCGAAGCTCAGAGAGATTGGGATTTCTTTAAGTGGAGCATGTCCAACAGCTCTGTGTTTAACATAGCTTTGTATGTTAGGCAGAGATCACCTCTAAGAAGGCGATATGCAACAGAGTAAAGCTGGAGTGTTTTGAGACAGTCTGTGTAGGGCATGTATTTGAGGCCACTAATCCTCTTTGTGAGGGTTTTTTGTGGGCTTTCCAGTTGTTGTAGATGTCTTGTGAGGTACATACCAAAAGGGGCGTTGTACTCTATAATGGATCTAATGAGTTATGAGTAGAGGGGAACAATACCTATTTTTTTCTGCATGAGAAACCTTTTGTGATGAGGTGTTCCATGTAGAAGGATTTCCTGACTACTGTGGCAATGTGATTATCAAAGGAGAGTCTACTGACCACCGGTATCCCAAGGTCTCTTATCACACTTTCAGTGTTAAGTATACTACTGCCTATGCTGTAGTTCATAGGTACAGAGTTTTTACCAAAGGGGATGACAATGCACTTTTTGGCATTGAGCTTGAGGCCATGGCTTTGACACCAGGCATCTGTCTCAGTGAGGCCCTTTTGTAGGATGTCCACATCGTTAGTAGTTTCAATTATGGCTCCTAGTTTGCAGTAATCTGGGAACTTCATTAGCCAAAGACCTTCTGTGTTAGCCTGTACTTCAGGGAAGTAGATACCAAACAGGACAGGACACAGGACTGAATCCTGTGGTACTCCACTTGTCACTAGTCTGAAGTCAGACTTGGAGTCTGCTACTTTCACAGTGTGTGTTCTGTCAGTGAGCCAGTTGGCAGCCCATCTTGTGACATGGGGATTTATATCTAGTTTAGTGAGTTTATCTATAATTCCAGAGTGGGGGATGATGTCAAAAGCCTTGGCAAGATCTAGATAGGTTGTGTGAACCACCTTACCCTTGTCTATGGCTTTGGTGACTGCTTCGAAGAAGTCTATCAGGTTTAGGAGACATGATTTGCCTTTTACAAACCCGAAATAGTTGTGGTCCAGAGTTTGGAGATTACCAATGTCTTTGTTTATAAGTTCCATGATGATACATTCCATGGCCTTGCAGACCAGGCTCATCATGCTAATGGGGTGCTAATTCCCGGGATCCGTAGTGGCTCCTCCCTTGTGTAGTGGGATAACCATTGCTGTGCGCCATTCAGCAGGCAGAAAGCTTGAGGTGAGTCTATGATTGAACATGGTACTTAGGTGTGGTGCCAGTTCGTTCTGTAATTCGCGTAGAACGCAGCCTGGAATGTTATCTGGTCCCATGGATGCTGTGTTCCTGGCTTTGGAGAGTGGTTTTTACCTGTGCAGCGGTGATATCAGCAGTTTTGCATTCTTCCGGTATAGAGATGGGATCTTTCATGGATGAGAGGGGGGTAAGGTTAGCACTGATCCTATCTGCCAGGATGTTAGCAATATCAATTGGGTCTGTATATTTAGTGCCATTGTGCTGTAACTCAGAGCAGATCTGAGTGTTGCCATTGTGATTCTTGACATAGCTATAGAATGCTTTGTGGTTGTCTTTAGAATCAGTGGCGATTTTGTTTTCATAACTAGCTTTGGAGGATTTTATCAGGGATTGCAGCTTCTTACTGAGGCTGACCAGGGAGCTCCTCCACTCATGGGTTTTACCCTCTTTTGCAACAGTTTCTTCCATCTGTTGTGCAGTTTATTTATGGCAGGGGACCACCAGATTGGTGTCCTTTTATTGGAGGATAGCATCTTGGTTCTGTTTGGGATAGCATGATCCATGCACTCATGAAAGTGCTTATAAAGTGCAATTGTGTAGGATTCAGTAGTCATAACTGTATTGTCCATCTGCATGGGTGTCCTGAAGTTCACCACTTCTGTCTTAAGAAGCATGAAGTTGTCCTTGGAGAAATGTTTTAACATGGTTTCCTTAATGGGGGGTGGGGACAGAATGTGCATATGTAGGGTAATTAGCTTATGGTCAGATAAGACCAATGAGCCGTTGACTTCAGGTGTGGAACACCTGTCACTCAGGACAAACCAAACCCCATAACCAACACAAATAACCACAAAGTGAGCTAAATGCTACTCATTGCCAGAAGTCTCAGCCTCCAGATGAAAACACCCGAGGCACTTCTCAGTATGGAGAATATTGATATCTGTGCAGTAACAGAAACCTAGTTCAAGGCTCTAGAGAGCACACCAGCACTACCAGGATACTACTCATTCCATACCTTCCAGCATCAGAACCTGGATCATAGCACATAGGGTGGGGATGTATCCATGTTCATCAAGGATACCTACACCTCTCTCTGCATGCTCTCTACAGGATATGTACCCATAGAATGTTGCACAGCAATGTTCTTCCCACTCCACAGTGGTGGGGTCACAAAAGACCCTTGGCATTCACGCTCTATGAACCTGATGAGTCTGATCTGCAAGGCAATGGAACAAATCATAATGGAAGTCAACAATAAAGACATTGGGAACCTTTACACAGCTGAGCACACCCGGTTTGGCTTCATCAAATGTAGATCACGCCTACTGAACTGCATGGATTTCTTTGAGACAATTACCCAGGCTACAGATGATTGAAATGATCTCCACACAGTCTACCTATACCTTGCTAAGGCCTTTGACACCATTCCCCCGTCAGGTATCATAGATGAACTCACCAACCTGGGCATGAATCCATACATCACAAGATGGATTGCAAACTGGCTCACAGATAGATCCCACAAATTAAGAGTTGCTGGCTACATGTCAGACTCTACACCGGTAACAACTGGTGTCCCCCAGGGTTCAGTTCTGGGGTCCCTCCTGTTTGGTATAGACTTCTCAAAAGTACATGCCAATACAGGGGGGTTGTGGATGACTAAGTTTGCTGGTAACTGTAAAGTGTTTGCCATAATAGATTCCCCAGATGACACAAATATTCTCCAGGGGGGACTCTATGAGACAGATGTGTGGTGTCAAAATCATTGTCTCAAGCTTAATGTGGAAGAATGCATAGTAATCCCATTTGGTGAAAACAAAGTACCCACAAACTACCACATAAGTGTTACCCCCTTAAAACTGACAAGGTAATAAGCGATCTGGGGACATAAGTAAATAGTCATCTTTCCTTTGACAACCATGTTGCCAAAGTGATTGGGAAATCTTATGTGGCCCACCTAATCAACAAAGGGTTTGCATCAGGATCAAAATAGCTAGTGGTGGCCCTCTATTCTTAAGTCATCAGACCCATCATTGAGTACAATGCACCATTTTGGATGTACTCAACTAAGCATATCCAGCAGCTGTAGAGACCACAGAGGTACCTCACCAAGAGGATTACTGGCTTCAAACAGTTGTGTTATGCAACACAACTGGTAAAACTAAATCTGTTCTCCGCTGCGTACCGCCTACTCAGAGGCACACTCTGCCTAACATACAGAGCCATGTCCAACACATAACTGTTGAACATGTTCCATCTACGGATAACAAAATCGAGTCTCACTACACACTCCAGGGATATGAACCTCATCACAACAATGAATACAACATGCTGGTGGGATAGAGTACCATCCCAGACACTTGCCTTACTGTGGAACAGAGTCCCAATGTACATCAGACAGAGCCCCTAGCTGACACTCTTCAATAGGAACTTTGATGAGTGGATGGGACACAGACAATTCACACCAGGCATCACATCAGCAGCCCCACTAGAAAGGGGCTTAGGGTACTAACTATTAGAACTAGGGCTTGGGAGACTACCCAATGGGGTGGTGAAAGCTGCACAACCTGTCTAGGCTAATATATGCCTTAGTGAAGATAGTCTACTACATAGCTATGAACCTATGTGACAGGTAAATGTCTACAGATAGTAGATGTGCACTTCACTGTACAGTCATGCTGTACAGCAGGCACATGGACCACATACATTGTAATGCTTACAGATACTGGTGGCTGTTATGTACAGTGGGTGAGATGTGCACCTCATGTCTTTTGTGCCATTGGGATGTGTGCTGGGTGTGACAGTCCTGGATGGCTCCCTGTCATGGTCACCCTCTTAACACACATCTCTGCCTATCCATCTTTGGCTTATTATACTGTGTTCCCCTACACATACATATATATATATATATATATATATATATATATATATATATATATATATATATATATATATATATATATGTATATAGGTAGGTAATAGGCTATCTGCCTGAAGGCATATATTAGTATGGCCAGAGTGTGAAGCTATCACCATGCATGGGGTTAGTTCCCTAGGCTTCTGTGTAGTAGAGCTGATGAAGTGATCCATGGTGTGACAGTTCAGTTTCACTTACACTCATCAAGGCTCCTCTGGAAGAGGGTCAGTTAGGGACTCAGCTTAATGTAGGTTGGGAACCTGTTCCTAAGCAAGGGAAGTCTGTGAGTTAGTAATGTATCCCTCCAACATGTTCTATTTATTGTTGTGATGATGATATCCCTAGAGCATGTGGCACATTCAGGTTGGGTTTACTTCAGATAGCGCATGTACATCAGTTCTGCTTTGGACATGGAGATCGCCTGAGTAGACAGTATGCAACAGAGTACAGATTGAGTTAAATTCAGTCTTGTTGCATGGGGCAACTGTTTGAGACCAGTAATCCTCTTGTTGAGGTACTTCAGTGGTCTTTCAAGCTGCTGAAGGTGCCTAGTCAGATTCATCGCAAGTGTGCTGTGATACTCTCTGATGGGTCTGATGACTGATGAGTAGAGGGAACCTCCTTTGACCTATATGCAAAGACCTTGGTGATTTGTGGGAACACATAGCATGATTTTCTAACCACTTTGTGAATGTGTTTCTGGAAATAGAGATGACTATCCACATGTGTCCATAAATCCCTTATTATTATCTCCATGTTTAGGGTGCTGGCGCCTATGTGGTATTTGTATGACTGTAACTCAAGGCCATAATTTTGACACCACATCTGTCTGACTGAAACCCTTTTTAAGGATGTCTCTGTTGTTCCAAACATCGATTATGACAACCTTTTTGCAGTCATCCACAAACTTTGCTAAACATAGCCCTCATGTGTTTGACTGTATTTCTGAAAAGTATACACCAGATAGGAGGGGTCCCACGACTGAGCCATGGAGGACAGCAGTTGTTACCAGCTTGAACAGGAGACCACAATTCTTACCTTGTGGGATCTATCTGTGCCCCATTTGACAATCCATCAGATGACATACGTGTTTATGCACAGGTTGTTGATTTTGTGGATGCGACATGTGTGTGGGATGTTGGAAGAGGAATTTTCAAGGTCTATGTAGGCCGTGTGGATCTCATTTCATTGATGTATGTCCTGGGTGACTGCCTTGAAAACTGTCTAGCAGGTATAGGAACCATGATCTGGCCCTGGCCAAAACAAAATGGGTAGGGTTGGGTGTTTGTAGGCTCCCAATAGCACTGTTTATGAGTTCCATAATGATGGACTCCATGGCCTTGCAGATCAGGCTTATTAGGATTATAAGACAATAGTTCTCATGGTCTGTTGTGCACCAACAATTGTGGAGTGTGCCAAATGTTGCTGTAACCCATTCAACAGTTTCATAGCCTGTACGGAGGGTGAGTCTCAACAGACTGTTCAGGTGTAGGGTCTGTTTGTTTTGGAGTTCACATATGACACAGCCAGGGAAACCATGTCATCCCATAGATGCTGTGTTTTTAGGTTTGGATAGAGCTGTTTAACCATTGTATATGTAATTTCTGGGTTTTCACAATCTCCAAGTATAGTAATGGGCCTTTTTGTCAGTGAGAGAAGGGTAAATATGTATGAACCTGTCTGATAAGATGTTGGCAATGTCAGTCATGTACATGTATTCATTTACACTTTGCACTGACTCAGAACATATATGAGTTTACATTGATATTTATGACATAGCAAAAGAAAGCTTCATGGTTCTCTATGGACTTTTTGGCAATATTTTTGCCAGAACATGGCTTGGATAATGTTAGGAGTGCTCATTGTTTCTTGATGATACTGATCGGAGATTTATTGATCTTCATTGGATTTTCACTTTCTTTGAACAACTTAAGTACTTGTAGTACATAGTTTGATTATGACAGGAGTTCAATATATTATATGGGTCTGTTTTCATATCACTGTGTGCGCAAGGCAGGATTGGTGAATAGTGACAAGTGTCTGGAGTAAGAACTGCAACTGCCAGATATGTGTGGCCCACTGCTCTACTCAGATTTGGCCTAAGTGTGTGAGCATGCCCAGTATGACCTTTCAGTATGTTGCTGACTGAAATTTGCTAAATTTGTTTGTGTGTGTGAGCATGCCCACTATGGGCATATATACTATATGTGTGTGAAAAATCAAGTTGGTTTTTACTTCAGGGCTCACCTTTGTGTTGTACATCGACAGGAAGCACGCTGTGCCTGCAGGTCTTCCATGAGTCAATTTGCAGAGACTTAGCAACATTTCTACATACGGGGGGGGGGGGCAGCTATTATTTGTACATTTTTACCTGGGGGGCACACCTGATTGTTACTGTGGGTGTACATAGGATACACCTGGCACTAATACACATTTGCTAAGCCTGCACTGCTATGTCAGGTACTCCATTTCAGTCTGTAAGTCTGTACTGTTGCCTATCATACTGGCTTGAGGCATATCACTGTACTACAGACCTTAGCTTCCAATTACACGCATATTAGTTTGTGACTTCATAGCCTACCCAACCCACATCACACTGCCTGGCCTGCTGTTACTGTCTGCATAGGCCTGGGGGGAGGTTACTCATATGCCTCTTCAGAGGGCATGGTACAGCATTTTTTTCTGTTTGCAATTGTCTATAATTGTCCTGCTGGCTGTGACTGTTAGGTATGTGACCCCCACAACTGCTATGTGTGAGTGACTTAAGTTGTGTCTGTGCCAGTGAAATGCTGTCATGGCTTAGTGATTCAGTACTGTGACTATAGTGCACAGTATACTGAGTTTGAGCCCTGTCACTGCTTTTTATTTTCCTGCTGGGCAGACCTGACTGGTTAAGGAAGAGTAAAGCAAGTGTGAGCATGTTTATCCGACTTTGCTCGACTTTGCCCTACTTTGCCCGACTTTGCCCAACATTGCCCAACATTGCCCAATGTTGCCCAACGTTGCCCGACATTGCGCTGGTTAGCACAGTGTACAGCTACTCACAATTATATTTAAATATGTTAAATGTGCTTAGCAGTGCTTTATATTGCTTAAAATAGGATACTCATGCCTCAGGTGGTGCTGCAGGGCTGCCTATGTCGGATGCACATAGTACACTCCCTATACATGTTTGAAAACAGGTAGTATCAAGTTAGGCATCCCTTTTACTGTATGTGCAAGTCAGAGAGAGGTGTAATTTCCAGGGTTCCTACTGAGTCAGTGTATGTGCTATGCGTTGCCTCTTTGCCAAGGCCAGGGAATACTGGGCACGCCTCCTTCTGCCTAATGGGGCAGGCTCAGGCTGTTCCTCCTCTGAGTCACACTGTGCCTGAGCAGGCCTTGGCAATGGTGGGGGGCTGCTTGGCCCTGCCCATGCTGTTCCTGCTGCAGTTGTGTCTGCAGGATCATATTGTGTAGCATGGCACATACCATGACAATTTGGTACATGTAGTTGGTGAGTATTGCAAGGCTCCACCAGATGTGTCCAGGCACCAGAACTGTGACTTGATCATCCCAAACACGCACTCAATTATGTTTCTTGTTTGTGCGTGTGCCTCATGGAGTTCTTGTTCGGGTGTGTGTGCATTTCTGATGGGTGTCATCAGCTACGGCTCCAGTGCGTATCCAGCATCCCCCACTAGGTGACCATGTGGGATGTCCCCACTGGCAAATCTCTGGTACAGCTGCGTCAGATGCCAGATGTGGGAATTGTGATAGCTTCCAGGGCAGCCAGCACACACATTCATTATTATGCCCTGGCCATCGCACATGACCTGGCAGTTGATGGAGGGGAAGCCCTTGAGGTTGATGTAGACCCTACTCCCACTCACTGGGTGGTGCTTTGATGTGTATGTGCATGCAATCTATTGCACCCACTACATCAAGGTATTCTGCTATTTGGTGGACATGACGCATATTCCTTGCGAATGCCTCATGGGAATTGGGGAAATATACGTGGTCACCGACATGTGCTGACATGGCATCCAGGAACTGGTGCAGTACCCTGGATGCTGATACCTGTGAAATCCCCATCATATCACCAGTTGGTCCCTGGAAGGTACCTGTAGCTAGTATTATTAGGCAAACACACACCTTGGTATCCACTAGGATGGGTTCCCCTCTGTTGGTTTTGTATGAGGCATGGCCGGCACAGCTCAACAATTTGCTGCAGGAGGTCTCTGTCCACCCTATAGCGCTCCACTATCTCCAGCTCATGTAGCCCCTGGTAGGTAACCCTGGGTCTGTACACTCTTCTCTGTCTCCTCACTGTGGGTTACTCAGCAGCATTCACAACATCACCACCCTCAGCACCTTGCACATGTTGGTTTATGATAGCAAGAGCAGCCCCTAACATTTTGACTGACTTAAGCTTTTTAAGCTTTCCCTCTTTGTATACTGCAGTGTTGCAGAGTTCCTGGGAAAAAAAAACAGGGGAGAATGCTGTTTGCAGAGTTTAAAGTGCTGGGCTGGGCTAGTCTGCTGCATGTGCAATTGGCTGATTCTGATATATTTTACCTGGCAGCTCTGCTAGTTCTCCTTGGTTAAGTTCCTACTACTTCTTTTCCTTCCTTTTCCCTCTCTGTTTCTGCCCGGGGCAGCACCGTGCAAACACACGCACATGTGCACACAAGCGTGCACACGAATGCACACGCTTTGTGCATGTTTGCAAGAAATTTCAGATATTTTCACAGTTTGCACCTTTGGTTTCTGGTTTTCAGATAGGACAACTGTAGATACACGCCTCTTGCAATCCTGAGCAACTCAGGGCAAACACAAGACACTGTGCTCCAATTAGCTTACAGCCTTTCTGACATACCTCCTCATGATGTCACCTATATTCTACTCTTCTACTCACCTACTCCTACACTTACACTCTTGGGACATGGCTCACATGCTGGGGAAAAATTGGGATTCACTATCCTTACCCTCATTTGCATGGGATTGCCTACTAATGCATGGTTACATCTCTCACACTGAGCTTCCCCCCTTAGCAACCAGTACTCACTGGCCATGTTGTCTTCAGCCTGCCATTCACCTGCATGGCAGGATAAGCTTTTTAGTGAAAATGCCTATTTTTGGCTATTTTTAAATTATTTTCTTGTTTTTAACGTGCTGCACATTTGTGCGGTGCTGCGCTATGCCTAAACATAGGAGATCGGGGGAAAAAAAGTTAGATTTTAATAATTTTAAACATTTATAAATGCCAATGGCTTTATATTTGGCCATTGGCATGCTTCCTCAACTGTATGCATCCTTTATTTGGAGCTGTCATAGCTCCGTTTAGCTATTTGCAGAACAGTACTCCGTTACAAACGGAGTACATTTCTGCAGATAACACTAATCTTCCACGGACAGGTTAGTGTTTCCTGGATTGCAAATTTACTTCATTTGCATAGCTTTCAGCAGCAAACTAGGTAATTTGCATACCATGACGCTGTCCATGCAAGAGTAGCTTTAGCAGCTTTCGTGCATGCCCCTGCCGGCTGTTCCTGGATTGCACGGCAGACATCTTGCCTGTATGATGTCTTACTCTACTCTACAACTCCGTGCAAGCTTTCGTAAATCCGGCCCAGTGTCTGCTATTAGACACCCATACTCAGTATTCCTTTATTAAGTCACTATTTATTGCATTTCAGTGCATTCAGTTTTCTGTGTTTATTACTTTTCAACGTTGTCTTATGTTTTCAGTTTAGCATGATTTAGGTTCAAAAGAAATGGCATTAACTGTCATATATATATCCATCTACATTGTATCTGTCTGCATATTTGTATATAAACTGCATATTTCCTTTCCAGATCAGCTATGGTTCAATGACTTCTCTGCTTAGTGATAAATCAGTGTTCCCTTCTTTCATGCGGACTGTTCCAAATGATGCATTTCATGCTCTCGGCATAGCTCAGCTGTTTATTCACTTTGGTTGGACATGGGTAGGAATTCTAGCCTCTGACAATGATTATGGTATACCTGGTAGCCAGGCTCTCAAAAAGGAAATTATCAAGGATGGAGGTTGCATTGCATTTACAGAGATGGTCACTAAGGACAAGGTGAAGATTCCTTCCATCATTAATGTGATTCAGCAGACAACAGCAAATGTTATTGTGCTATACTCCAGTGCCGAGAATATACTTCCCCTGCTGGAAGCTTTATCCAGTCAGAGTATAACAGGAAAAGTATGGATCATACCAGCTGCTTGGCAGGTATCTCCACAGGTTCTCAACTTGAAGATTCTAAAAACATTTAATGGCAGCATTGGGTTTTCTCTCCATAAAGGTAAGATACCTGGACTTATGGATTTTTTGTACAGTATCCACCCATCCTTCTTTCCAAGTGATATCTTTATGACAATGTTTTGGGAAGAAGCCTTTGACTGTAAGTGGCCAGTGGCTGGGAAAAATCTCACAGCAGCTAATTTACTACCGAGTGCAAAAAAGCCACTTTGTACTGGTCATGAAAATTTGCATAGCCTCGATGTATCTTTGTATGATGTGTATAATTTTACATATGTATTCAGCACATACAATGCAGTATACACAGTGGCACATTCCCTTTACAATATCCTTTCATGTAAGGATGGACAAGGTCCTTTTCGGAATGGACAGTGTGTGGATTTGCATCATTTCCAGCCTTGGAAGGTAAAAAAAAGTGTCTGAATTTTTGTGGTTCTTTACAGTTAAACACTTACATGCAAATACACAAGCATGCATAACTGCATTATACAAAAGATGTGGCAACATTATAGCTGCATTCTCTGCTAAACTGAGCACACTAGACTAGAAAAATAATCTACAGAAGAGGAATAAGAAAAGTAGAAATACACCAAGAGAAGCATTAAAGGATTCCTAAATTAATGTTTCAGTCCTGATATTTAGGTAATTTATTTAAGTTTCATGTAGAGTTTTTACCCTTTGTTACTGATCGTACATGTATTTTATGATGGCTGGACAAGTTCTTAAGAAGTATTTCCTCAAAGTTTCAGCCAATGACCACATCTGTCAAATAGCTTGATTAGTTCACCCTCCCATATCAGAGACATAAGTGCACTGTCTAAAGCAAAAATGCCACTTTCTCCCAGAAACCTACATAATTTATATCAAGGTGCAATTATCTCAGAAATGGTATGTTCTGTGACTCCTAGACCTTATCATATAGTTTGTTTTTTCATATTTCTGAGATATTTGATTAATCTTGTAAGAAGAACAGTGTAGTGCATTGGGCACCATGACTACACTGATATTCAGAAAAACACAAATCATTTAACTGCTACTATAGCATGAGCACAATCTTAAAAAAAATGTTAAAGCACCCCTGCTTAACTTGTTCAGGCTGGGTTTCATGCTAGGCAGTAAAATCTGCCAGTATTGACCAGGAAACATCAGCAGCAGGTTAAAAAAAACACTGTTATGAACTTAGAAATCTGCTAAAATAACAGAATGTGTGCATTGTTTTGAAGGATGCAAAGTCTGGAACTGAAATGTATGCTGTTATTTGGTGAATTTAGTCCTCAGTGATTTGTCTGGAAACCACAGATTTTTTGAGAAACATATGAAACATGTAAGGCAAGAATCTGGACATTCTGCAATAATCTGAATAGTTGAGAGGTATGGCAATGTGAGTGTAAACATTAGGGACTGTGTTACACTGCCTTTCTGAGTGCTTTGCAGCTCGACAAACTACAGAACTTTGTAACTATAGTACATGGAACAGATAAAGCTCCATGCGCTACAAAGAATTATGATCAGGTGTCTGATCATAACCTTTTATTATGTATTCTCTACATGGATGTTAAGATACACCTCTTAAACTTCACAGTCGAGGAAAATTTCTTGGCATCCATGCAGAGAACGGGTTCCTAACAGAAGAGCGAATGCTGAAATTAGCAAATGCTCTTATATCAAACTTTAAAACGCAAAACCTGCAAATGTTGACAGAACGGAACATCGATTCTTTTTCCCAGGGAAAAAAAATTGATGGGCTGTTCTCCTGACTTTACTGTTTTCTCCACTGTGGTGTGATCTCGGAATTGGTATATTTAAGTTGGGGGAGTGTGGGGGGCACAGACACCCACATCAGGGGGTGAAGCTGCCCACTTTATTTTGCCTATACAGTGGGTTTTTATTTTTTTTGGATTAGTGAATTTTTTTCCCTGGAAAAAAAATTTGCCGATCTGTTCCTTCAACATTGCTTTCGTGTTTTTAAGTTAGATAAAAGAGCATTTGCTATTATTAACATTCAATTTTGTGATGTAGATGCTAGAGAACACATAATAAACAGGTTATGGTGAGTGGTCCTGAACATAATCCTCTATGTTGTACATGGGAGCAATTGTGTTAGTACTTCGAGATGAGTTACCTTTTCAAAAAAATAATCTTTTATTATGTCACATAACAGGTACAAACATTATGCAATTAAGTTCAGAAAATAACATCTGTAATCGACAGACTTGTTGACAATCAAAAAAGACAACAATAACAAAAATGTGATTAATAATAGTAGTCATCTATATCATACCATGTCCAAGCAAAATAGTCTTCATCTTTGTAAATGTATTAAGAACAAACGTGGACCAATGTTTTCACTGTAGATTCATATCCAGATGTCTACAGGACCATGGAATTAGTTTATAGTTCCATATATTAAGCCATGTTACCCAATCTTGAGCATTGTGATTTCTAGTACTGAAACAGCAATGCCACTGAAGTGAGTGATGCATTCTACATCCACCAATAAGTAGTAGACTGAATCTTAAGATACAGCAATACCACTGAAGTGAGTTATTAATTCCACATCCACCAATAAATAGTAGATTGAATTTTAACATACAGAAGTGCCACTGAAGTGAATGATACATTCTATGTCCACCAATAAGTAGCAGATTGAATCACAGCAACCAGAAACATACATCATAACAGGAGAGTAGAGGGAGTTAAACAGTATCCTTTATAGCTTTTGTAACTCATGACAAAATAGTTTCAGCAGCAGGACAACTCAAAAATAGATGTTCATAATCAGCCTCTGCGGCATTATAACAACAACAGCAACATGCTGGACTTCTCTGTGGCTACCTGTTGTGAAGCTGGAGTGGTGTAACATGCCATTGTTGTACCATCTTAAGAAATGTAAAACCTTATGAAGTGGGGAGTTTACCATCTGTCCTGGAATGCATGCAAGACTGCCAAATATTCCCAGGGATAGCCTTCAGGGCAATTGCTTCCCACTTCTTTCTTTGCTTGGTGAAGAGAGCTTCTAGCGCAATGATTATAGGGCTCTGAACTGAATTCAACTTCATTTTATAGTGGGGGTGCTGTCTATTACCCATAACTTTGGTATGGAACTGGTTTCTTGTAAGTACCAAAACTATTGTCATGGATAAGATTTTAGTTGTAATATGCCTCATCTGAAGATACTAACACCAACCGACTTGTAGATTAGGGAACCTAGTACAAAATACATCAAATGATAATAGCTGGATTATACTTGCATCCCATAGGTCCCTAAGAAACTAGATACTCTGATTAATCCAGTCATCCCAACCCTGGGTAGTCTGGTCTATACAAATGAGTGGTTTATTCCAAAGTCTTCAGTATATACTAAGCTTAGCTGAATATGGAATTTGTTTCAGTAACACTCTTTTCATATCTCCTGGATCCCAGACTTTGAAAGAAAGAGGCCCTAGTCTTGATTTGTGTTGTTGCAGTCGAATTTGATCACAGTGAGGACCAATTGTGGGATTGTCTGTGACATTGCTGGAGATAGCATGACCCAATAACTGCTGTTCCATAGGCTAAATTGGGTAGGCCAACTCCCCAATTTTGTTTAGGTACCCATGGCCGGCCTTAGGCATAGGTGAACTAGGCGACCGCCTAGGGCGCCGTACAGGCCGGCCTCAAAAGGATGCAATTCTGCTGTGAAACGCTAACCGGGAAAGCTGAAAAGACAACAAGTACATTTATTTTCAAATGTCAGTCACCGACGTGCGACGCCCATACAGGCTAGAAATGCGCCCTCCCCCACTTCAACTTAAGCAGGAACTTGCTTTCCTCTCCACAGTTATGGTGTAGGTTGGGAGAGAGAAAAAGGGAAAAAAAAAGTCCTTGGCGTTCGTTGTCAGGCCTGGGATTTGTTGTTGCATCTAATTTATTGCATCAGGACAGCTCCATCTGCTTTGCTGCTATGGAAAGTACAGTACTGGTTATATAAAAAAAAAATGGATGAGACCAGGGTATAGCTTTTGTTTCTTGCGGTTATGTTGTCTTGTGGTCAATTGTTGAGTTCCATCGGCTCATGTGGGTCTTGAGTGGCTTTCCTAGTTGCTGAGTAATTCAGTGGTAGTTTGGGGGGTAAAGGAAGCCAAGACGGCCATTTTGCGAGCTGTGAGTTCCGCACGGGGGACAGAGGTGATACTGTGCATGTGAGGTAGCGTCGACAACTTCCGGGTTAAATCAGAGCTGTTTACAGCTTGCATGCAAGGTTTGCTCATTAATAGTTATGATGGCACTTGTAGCCTGCCCGTGGACTTTTAAAATTTCAAGTTTTAGTTTATTAGTCTTATGTCGTAAACATGCTATATATTGTTAGTGTGCTTAATTTCATCATCTGTATACAGACTCATTATTTCGGTGGTTAGTTGTGTTTGCGACCAGGTTCTAAAACAGCTGAAGTGAATGTTTAGGTCTGTTTTGATCAGAATTACTATTATGTAAAATTTCAAGTTTTAGTTTATTAGTCTTATGTCGTAAACACGCTATATATTGTTAGTGTGCTTAATTTCATCATCTGTATACAGACTCATGATTTCGGTGGTTAGTTGTGTTTGCGACCAGGTTCTAAAACAGCTGAAGTGAATGTTTAGGTCTGTTTTGATCAGAATTACTATTATGTGCTGACTGGTAAATACATTGTCAGTTTGGTAAATCACCGAATGGATTCTTTCAGTGTATGCCATACACAGCTAGAGCACTTTCATTATTACAAGCCTACTGTCTGAGTCACCTTGCCCATTCCCAGATCAGCACTGATTAGGCTATCATTTCCTTACTGCTGTCCATTTTGTGTGGGTACAGTCTGCTGCTCTAACCATGCTATTATTAATTTAATATTATAGGGTTCCGTAAGTTTTGTTCCACCCTCAGTACACAGTTTAGTTAAAGCAGGACACACAAGGTGCATTACAGATGGCCAGCAAATTTTTGTATGAGCAATGAAGCACCTATACTTTGAAATAATGAGATAAGGTCATTACTTAAGATATGGCAAATGTAGCTTTTGCTTGTGTTGCCTTCTGTTATTGAGATGCATTCTGTTACTTGTGATTCCTGAATAAACTGGTACTAAATTCCCATCCTGATTCCTCCATTAGATAACAAAGACTAAATTTTAATGTAATTGTTTTAATGTTGCTTTACCTTTTATAAGCATACCTGATTTACATAGCAGGGAGGGGAAGTGTATGCAAACAAATCGTAATCTCAGTGTTGAATGGGGACAGATTTAAGAGGTCTGTCAACACTTACTGCAGTTTCTTTGGATATTTGTGATGCATTGTTTAGAGTAAAGGCCTTAGCCTATTTGCAAATAGTAATTGATTCATGGGGGCTGGTGAATGGGGACAGATTTAAGAGGTCTGTCAACACTTACTGCAGTTTCTTTGGATTCTGCTCTAGTATCTCCTTCTCTATAACATTTTAGAAATTACAATTAATCGACTTAGGAACTGTTTGGTGAGGAACAAGTTAATGACCAGTTGGTATTGTCTTTTATAAAGGACATTCTACAAATTCAGCTTTTATAACAACCTTTCTAGATCTTAGAGCTTACAAGGATTCCACACAAGGTTTAGGCATGTTTTGCAACTTATCAAATGTGTTTGTTTCTGGAGAAGAATTAAGAGTTCATATAGGTTCATAGGTGTTTACTAGGCTATTGACCAAAAGGGCCTTTTTAAGCCTAGCCATGAATCCCAAATCTCTGACGACTTCTGATACACTTGATAAGTGTAAGCATGATCCTGGGAGATTAACCATTTACTGGTTACCTGTTTGCATCAGAGACATAGATGCCAAACCAGGAATGAATTTCCAGTTTCCCATCCAATTATCCAAGTTGTACTTGGATTGTGTTAGGGAGGAACTCTGCTTTACATGGATGGGGAGCCTGTTCCATAGACAGGGTGGTCTCTGGGATACATACCTATCTCTCCAGCAAGCCCTATTTATATCACAGGCAATGTTTAAGTGTTTAGAGTAGTACTGTTTGTTCTGTGGATATGCAGATCTCTTTAATGTAGAAGTATTCGGATGAATTTTATTTCTGCAGAGATTGTGCTTATTGATTGATACTCTCTCGCCTTTTCACAGTTAGGGATCACCACAGCAGATCACCTGTATGCTCACGATTGGTAGTGAAGTTTTATGGTGTCAAGTTGCCAGCCCAGCACCCAACCTACCATGGAAGGCATGTACACTCAGACCTTGGGTCAATTTAGCATGTCCAATCCACTTACAGCATGTCTTTGGGATGTGGAAGGAAACCGGAGCACCTGGAGGAAACCCACATGACCACAGGGAGGACATGCAGACTCCGCACAGAAGGTACCCCAGCTGAGCCGAGGATCAAACTGGAAAACCTCTTGCTGTGAGGTGACAATGCTAACTGCTGCACCACTGTGGTTGTCCTTCCATACTGATTGATACTGGTGGATTGTAATGACAACTTTGAGTGGCCTTTTATGGTTAAAATGTTTTGAAATGGGCAGTTTTATCAATATTGGGTCATGCATTTTTTCACTGTTTGCTGGAAAAATGTTCAAAATTACAAATTTAATACATACTAGCAAATGGTACTGTATTATACAAGGAATATAATTTATTACAATCTGGAAGATGAATCAAATAACATGTACATGAATGCATGGCCATAAAAAATGTGCTCAAGGAACTTGTAATTTGAAAATAGCCCAAAGGTAAACTTAATTCTCCACTTTCCAGATGCATTTCATTTGAATGTAGGTTTTAATTCTGTTTCAATGGCAGAAAATACTAAATTGTATACACACTGAGGTTTGAACATTTGTTTATAGTAATGAGAGAGAAATAGCCAAGTAACGAAACACTGGTATGGCTGGGAAGGGGGGCTGCTCGGGAGGCCCCAATCTATTAGCAGAGAAAATCACAGTCAAATGGGACCCTAGGCAGGGTAATAGAGTATGAGAGTAGCTTACATGGCCTCTTTAAATCCCAGAAAAACACTACTTTTACAGTAAAATGTGTGAAGGAGCAACAGATAAAGCAGGCTTATTAAAAAAAATCCACTTCACTTGCAGTTTAACTATATTACAAAGTATCTTTTTTTCCTGTGCATTTAAATAATTGAAGGAAATGACTGGAGTGGCTTTCTTGGGAAGTGACCTTCATGTGGCTGTAGCTTATAGAGGTGGTTCAGGAGTATGGTGTGGGTGGGGCTTAAGGGGCACTGGTGTGGGTGGGGCTTAAGGGGCGCTGGAGTACTACTTCGCCTAGGGCGCCATTTCAGCTAAGGCCGGCCCTGTAGGTACCATTTACCTGCATCTACTAATCTAGGGGGAATCTACCACCTAAATAAAGTCAATAATGGCTTTCTGATATTTCTTCATAAAAGAGGAAAAGATCACATGTGGGAGGTATCTCACGACATATAAAATCTTGTGGAGAAGAAATATAAGTTCATAGATTTATACTAAGCTAATGACCACCAGAGATATAACCCAGACCAGTTTTGTTCTTCAAGTACATTGGACACCTATATAGGTGAGGTAAGTTTGTAAGAAATTAGTTAAGAGTTATGGGGCAGGGGGGTGTATGTTAGTTGGGGAGTAGTTTACTTACTGTTCACTTCTGCTCATTAGGAATGAGAGGTACAGACCAGGATTGAATTTGCAATTTCCCATATAGTGATCAAGTTTTCATTTGAATGGGTCTGGGATGAACTCTGCTTCACATGGATGGGGAGTGCATTCCATAATGCAGGAATCCTTTGAGGCACACATTGGTCTCTCCAGCATGTTCTATTTATGCCACAGGCAAAGTTCAGGTTCTTAGATTTAGTGTGCCTGGTGCTGTTTATTTTTTGGATGTGCAAGAGATCCATCAGAGATGGGTTTGAGGATGACTTATATACCAGGCATCAATCACCTCTCATTAACTTGTAGGAGACTTGAGTACAGACATAAGGCCTTAAGGCAGTCTATGTAGGACTGAGTATTCATACCTTGGATTCTCCTGATGAGTAACCTTTAAGGGTGTTTCAGCTGTTACAAGTGCATGGTTATGTACATGTCGAAGAGGGCATTGGACTCAATGATGGGTCTGATAAGGGCTGAGTAGAATGGTATTAAAACTTCCTTCGACCTGTTTGCCATACCCTTGCTTATGATTTGAGTGACATAAAATTATGTTCTTATTACATGTTGGAGAAAGGCCAGACTACTGTCTACATATGTTCCCGAATCCCTAACTACCAGGTCAACCCTTAGTGATACTTTTCATTGAAGGAGTAATTAGCCTGGGTGGGCAAATTTCCAAAAGTCATTGTAATGCATTTCTTCATATTGAGTTTAAATCTGTGGCTCTGGCATCAGTCATTTGTTCATGTCAATCCCTCTTGTAGAAGGTTGGTGTCATGGGAGAAATCTATGATAGCTCCCACTTTACAGTCATCTGTGAGTTTGGTCAGCCAGAGGTCTTCAACATTAGCCCTAACTTCCAAGAAGTAGATGCCAAACAGGAGCAGTCCCTACATGGAGCCCTGGGGTATTCTGTTGGTGACTGGTCTCCTGGTGGAACTGGTCTCACCAATTCTGACATCTTGGGTCCTGTCTGTAAGTCAGCCAGCAACCCAGTGAGTTATATAGGGATTTATAAATAGTTCTGAAAGTTACTCAACAATACCTGAGTGGGGTATTGTATCTAGTGCCATGGGTAATTCAGAGTACCATTTCCCCCCTCATCCATAGCCTCGATGGCCCTCTTGAAGATGTCTAACAGGTTGAGTAGGCAAGACCTTCCCCTATCAAAGCCAAACTAAGATGGATCCAGTGTGTGAAGGTTGTCAGTGTTCCTGTTGATCATTTCCATGATAATTCTTCATGGCTTTGCATATTAGACTTGTTAGACTGAGAGGTTTGTAGCTCCAGGGGGTCAGTTGACAGTCCAACCCGTATGAAAAGGGATGACTGTTGTTGCCCTCCATTCAACTGGTATGTAACTTGTTTTGAGCCTGTAGATGAAGAGTGCCTCAAGTGGTCCTGCTAGGTCATGTTTCAGGATATTTAGGAGGCAATGGAGAAAGTTGGGGCGCATTGAAACAGTGTTTTTGGCCTCAGCAAGGACTGCCAGTATCTCCTCTCTGTTGATAGTAAGTGGGGAGTATGCTACAAGAAATTTCACAGGAGACAGTGGGTAGAAAGTGGGGGGTGAAGTTGGAGATAAATTTAGCAGCCAAAGATTCATTATGCCATGATGGGTCATGAAGGTTGTGCCACTTATCACCAGTTCTGCACACCTGTAAGGCTTACAACATAGCTGAAGAAGGCCTTCTGATTGTCTGTACCATGGGAGGCTATCCTGACCTCATAACTGGTCTTGCTGGACTTTATTAGACCTCTTAGCTTCTTGTTCAGTTGAGTCAGAGAACTTTTATCTCTGAGAGTTGCTGTTTCTGATTTTAGCCATGGCTTTTTTCCTTTTGCTATTTACCCTGTTAAGGTTAACATTCTACCAGTGCTTTATTTATTTATTTATTTATTTATTTGTGTGTGTGTGTGTGTGTGTGTGTGTGTGTGTGTGTGTGTGTGTGTGTGTGTGTGTCTGTGTGTGTGGTAGATTTGGGCTTACTCCTGATAGGTACGGCAGCCCCAGTGCATTCATTTATATGTTGCACAGGGTTTCTTTGAATAATTCTGCATAGCTGTCTTCTCAGGGTTTGCAGGAGCCTTGAACTTTGATGAACTGTTACTTAATGGGATGTATTTTGCTTTTCAAAGTCCCTAACTGTTGAGTTAGTTGGAGGGAGATTGCTTTGTGGTCTGTGAGAATGTCACACAGGGGGTGTGGGGGTGGGCAACACTCTTCCATGTCAGTGATTACTGGGCCCAGTATGTTTAATCCTCTGGTTGCAGTGCTTTGGACCACATTGCTTCATTGACATTGCATCATTGCTCTGACACTGCACTGATGAATTATTTAAACTACTTGGTGCTATCTAGCATGACTATACATCCATTTTATCTGTGTTTTGCAGGGTTTTGATGCTGATGGTAGTGGAAAAAAGATATCCAAATACTTGGTGAGGAACACTGCTACAAATTATGCGTATATCACCATGCACATGCTGCCTCCGTTCACAATATGTTGATTTGTTTGTATTGCAAAATTTCTGTTTGAAATTGTTATGTATACAGTGTCTTATTAGTTGTTTCACTTATGGCAATCATGGTAGTGAATGGCTGTATATAGCTTTATAGAGCATGACAACATATTTATTAATTCATTCTACAAATACCCATCTATCATATTTAGAGTCATAGAAGAGCAAATGTTACAGTATCAGTAGCTCAACAGGTAGCACACTTGTCTAGTCTACTGAAGGCTGTGGGTTCTGTTCTAATCTAAAATGCTTAAATTGGTTTCTCACTAGTGAAACTGCAGTACAGCATCTTAAGGGCTCCTGCAAGCCTGATGTGTTGAATTGAGATCCTATCTAGCTGGGTTTGTGGCAGCTGTAGAAGCTACCATGACCCTTAGCAAAAGGCATAAATAAGCTTTATTGCAAAAGTAAGGGAAAAAAATCACAGATAATTTAATTTTCAAAAGAAAATGTTAACATTTTAATAAATAAACAATGAAAAATAAAAAAAAATGTTGCAGCAGTAAGTAGTTCAACAGTGGTTCTTTTCTATCCCATTTCTTGTTATACAGATTTTTCCATTCTTCCTGTCCATATAAACCATAAAATCGTTATGCATTTTATATCCTTACCATGTATATCTAGGTAGTTTACTGATTCATGCTTATCAAGTTATCAAATATTCATGAAGAGTAATAGATGAAAAATTTGGTATGCAGTACTTTAGATCCAAATGACCAAATGCCAGATCTTCTATGTAATGTAAAAAAATAAAAACACATAGAGTAGTTTTTTCCACATTGTATAATATACAATGATATTCTTCAGCACATTTGTACCCTTTTCATCCTTATATTACAAAAATCAACAAATTACGTCAACCTATTTCCATTCACGAGAAAGATGCTTTACTTTTTCCATTATGGATCGAGTTTCCACTTTAAAGAATGAATCCCGAAGATCACTATAACAATAGGATACCATAGTATATTTATACCATAACCTTAACCTTGATCTTCATTAATGACTTTTTATTATACTCTAAAAAGATTTCTTCTAATATTCCCTGGGATTCAGTAAACTCCATGTACTCTTTCCACAAAGTTTACATGGAGTTTACATGTGTGTGCAGTGATGCACTGTGAGCAGCAGAGCTAATTACATATTCATGCTATGCACCACATTTAAACATAAATGAGTGCATTTTTTTGGCTGGCAAAACCATGTAAAGCAACATGGACAGCAAACCAGCTTACATCACAGCAGAGTCGGTTAGCGTGTTTGAGCAAAATGCCACAGTGATCACCAGAGCTTAACATATACTTCTCATAGATCTTAGCCTCTTAGTGCAAGAAATCTGGACAAAGCCAAACATAATGACCAAAAAATAGGTACAGATTTTATATATTTGCTCTTTTAAACTTAGAAGTGTGCTAGAATAACAAGGTTTGTGTTAAGATACATTTTCTGAAGGATTTGAAGTCTGAAACTTGAATGTATGTAATTATTTAGTGACATCAGTCCTGAGATTATCCCAGTGACATTGCAGAAAACCACAAATATTATAAGGAACAGACCAAAAGATATAAGGCAATAATCTGGACATTCTGAAAAAATCTGGACGGTTGAGAGGTGCAAGTACAGTACAGGACAGTGTATACAATACAGGGTATTGTGAAATCCCATTCCTGGCATTCTGTACCACAGCTGTGTAAATGATCTGTAAGTGTACATAGACTGCCATGTAAAATAAACACTCAGGAGACGTGTGTGTATTGAATAGGAACACACAGATGAATTGTAGGAATGAACACAAGAGAAAGAGGAACTGTGAAACAACTTGCTGTACAGCAGATGAGGGCATGACAATGGAAGACAGCTGTAGCAGCAACAGCAAAAACATATTAATAAGGTACAGTACTGACTGCACAGTGAAATGTGTATTATGTGAAAATGTGTATTGTGTGATGATGGCTGTGTGAGATAAACATTCTTATATGAACAATACAGGGTAAATCCATTAGGGATGTTATAAACAGTTGGGGTAGCCTCACAGTAAGACGCTGTCCGGTTCGATTCTCAGCTAGAGTGTCTTCTGCGGGGAGACATGCGTGAATGGGCATACCTTCGTTGAAGGTTGTGTGTCAGGGCTGGCAACTCGGCATGTAAAAATCAACTGCCAATCATTAGCGGACCGGAGTTCCACTGTGGTGACCCCTAACCGGGAAAAGCCGAAAGACACAACAACATATACAGTTGGGGTAGTGTGCATATTGTGATATATATATATATATATATATATATATATATATATATATATATATATATATATATATATATAAAAAATATATATATATATATATATATATATATATATATATATACATATATATATATATATATATATATATATATATATATATATATATATATAGATAGATAGACATATGTGTGTGTGTGTGTGTGTGTGTGTATATATATATATATATATATATATATATATATATATATATATATATATATACATATATATATATATATATATATGTGTGTGTGTGTGTGTGTGTGTGTGTGGCACAATCCACACTGTCATGAATGTTGTCCATGCCATTAATGTTGTCAAACAGCTATGTATGTATGTATTGTGTGCATCGCCTGAACAGGCATGAGATATGAATCTGCTGTAACAACTTGATGGGGGTTCTGCACCATCAGACAGAAAAGTTTATGCCACAAAAATAATACCTAGATATGGCCAATAAGATGTGTGATAGGTCACTGTAGCAAAGGTAGTACATATCAGTTACACATCACTGGAAGATGTGTAGGGAGGTACATAAAGAAAGGTGGTTTGCAGTTCAATTTTTTTCCCGTTTTTTCCCAGCCGTTTCTTTAAGATACCATGCTTGTCATGCCTGACGTTCCTTGGTCATTAGCTAACAGTCTTCTTTTTTTTCTGGCATATAATGAAACATTTTTTTTCCTGGTTTAGGTTTCATTTCTGTCATCTACTGGATAAAGTGTGTGTTTGTATGTGAGACAGAAAAAAAAGCATTGTATGGAAGGAAATATACTGTGTCTTTTCATACTATGTGCACTGAGACTCTGAAAGGTGTTTTAAAAAATAGCTTGTTGTCATTTTTTTGTTCCTTAATACTGTTTAGGTCAAGATGAAGGGCAGATTACCAGCTTACCATTTTTAATGTAAATAGGTAATTTATTCTTCAAGGGCAGCAGACACTGAATTTGTACATGAAATGCTGAAATATAAAGTTATTTGCTAGCAGCAATCTTTAATGTAGAATTATTCAGATGACTTTTACTTCTACATAGATTGTGCATATTGACTGATATGGGTGGACGGTAATGACAAGTTTGAGTGGCCTTTTATGGTTCAAATGTTCTGAATTGGGCAGTTTTGTCATTATTAGGTCATGTTTTGTTTTATTGCTTACTGGAAAAATGTTAAAAACTATAAATTTAAAACATGCTCTAATAAGTGGTGCTCTATTCTCCAAGGGATATAATTTAATTATTATGTATTATAATTTAACAGAATCAGGAAGGTGAATCAAAGAATTTTTGCATGGTCATAAAAATGTGTGCAAGGGGCGTTTGATTTGAAAACAGCCTAAAGGTAAATTTAATCCGCAACTATCCAGATGCATTTTCTTTAAATTTGGGTTTTGATACTGTTTTAGTGAATATGAGTTTCAAAGGCAGATGCATTTTAATGTTAAGTCTGTTTTCATTGTGAGACTGTATTGTTTTATTTAGCAGATGTCTTTCAGTGTTTGTGCTATAAATTTTGAAATAAAAGTTTTAAATTAAATCCAAATATTTGTAATCATTGTAGAAGGAAAGCAGAAGACAGGATGCACACTGTGACCTTTGAACAGTGTTTATGGCAACTGGGGAGAAATAGCCAAATAATGGGACATCTGAATGGCTGCATGGGGGTATCAAAATTACAAGCATTTTGCTTTCAGGTAAATGTCCAGAAGTTTTGACATAGAAAGTTGGCAACCTTATGACAGGGTTAAACCTGGAGCTTAGTTTAGCAGCCAGTGGGTGTGCTATATCTTCTGGTTTAGTATAGGTGGCTCCATTAACAATAAGCTCTGCACACAATTGTGTATTGCCTTTGAGGTTGCAGATATAGCTAAAAGATGCCTTGTGGTCACACACTATCAAAGTGAGTAACTCCACATCAACCAGCAGGGTGCCACAAGTGTCAGTCCTGGGCCACCTACTGTTTGGTATATAGTTCTCAGAAGTTCAGGCCAAAACTAAGGGGTGCAGCTGACCAAGTTTTCAGACAACTGCAAACTGGGTGCAATTATTGGATCCCCAAATGATGTCAGTATAATTCATCTTATGCAGACCAATGACTGGTGTTATAGTCATGGTCTCAAACTGAATGCAAAGAATACATCATCATTCCCTTTGGTAAAAACAATCCCTTCACACTATCAAATTAACAACAATATCCTATGTATCTATGAAATGGTAAGAGATCTGGGATCACAAGTAGATTGCGACCTTAACTTTGACCACTGTGTATCTACTGTAGTAAGGAAGGCTTTCTACCTGGCACACTTGATTAGCAAAAACATCACCTCTAGAACAAAGGAGGTTTTAACCCATCTATACTTGTCACTAATCAGGCCCATAATTGATTATAAAGCCCCTTTCAGCATGTACCATAAAAAGCACCTGCAGCAATTGGAGAGACCTTAGAGGTTTCTAACTATGAACATCAAAGGACTCCAGCATGTGCCTTATACAGACCAACTAAAGTTCTTGTTACTGTAACCAGTATCGTATAGACGTCTTAGGGGAGACTTATGCCTGGCTTGTAGAGCAATCTCCAACTCAAGCTAATGAATTTGCTGCACATCTGCAAATCAAAATGAACCCAAATTTGGCCTGCGACTTGAATAGGATGTTCTGGAGGGACAGATTTCTCTCCCAGTGACTGCCGTATCTTTAGAATTTGCTGCCAATTCATATTAAGTGGAGCACATCTATGACACTACTCAAAAGGAACCTGGATGAGTGGATGGGGCACTGTAAATTCTTACTGGGGTTAGCAGCCACAACCCTCCTGGACATGGGCAGTCATTAATAAATACAATCCTGGGTATTTACTAGAATATTTGTGGTATTACATTGGGATGAAATAGCTTGGCTTGAAATGACCTTCAGGTCGATAGCCTAGTAACCTACTATGATCCTATAATCCTTTGATGTGAACATGGAGAAGCTCAAGTACATCATCCTGTTTGACCAGCCTTGAGGTATATTTATTTTACTTTCCAATAACCTAAAATATACAGATAACTAAATGATGGATGTTTGTCATATATGACTGTAATTTACAATAACATTTCTAGTCACAATTTAATCATTCACTTATCAAAACTGAAGGGGAAGTCTCACTCTGTCTTTAGCTATCCCAGCAATCATGATTGATGCAGATATTACCAATGTGAACAACATCCCTGTTTCACCCTTGTTTAATAAAAACAAGATTTCCAATTCATCCACTCATTGAAATTTGTATACTAGACATATTGCGCATAGTTGGAATCAAGTTTAAAAGCTAGGATGCTTTGATTGAATTCAATTATCAATAATGATTTTATATGTGTGTGTATTTAAACCTTGGTCACCACTATGTATGTAACCAACACTGATGAAGGCTGTGTTTTTCCTGCCGAAACCGGTTTGTTTCTTTTTTGTAATGATTTAACATTCATTACAATTTCATTTGGACACTGTATGCTGGCTCTGTGTGTTTTTTGTTGTAATTTACAATAACATTTCTAGTCACAATTTAATCATTCACTTATCAAAACTGAAGGGGAAGTCTCACTCTGTCTTTAGCTATCCCAGCAATCATGATTGATGCAGATATTACCAATGTGAACAACATCCCTGTTTCACCCTTGTTTAATAAAAACAAGATTTCCAATTCATCCACTCATTGAAATTTGTATACTAGACATATTGCGCATAGTTGGAATCAAGTTTAAAAGCTAGGATGCATTATTATATACTTTTAAAATGTTCCAAGATTGTGAATGATTTATACTATCAAATGCTTTCTCAGTGTTACATGAAAACAATCTGTCTTCTGTTCCTTTTCATACTATGCTATCTAAAATGTATTTAGGTAGTAACAAGTCCTGTACTCATTCCACGTTACTAAAGCCTGGAATGCCTTACTTATCTTCAAAAGATCAATACCCTTCCTCCAGTTCTTTAAAGGCATTCTGAAAAGCTTCCTAGCCACAATCAGGCTCAGTTTTTACTCTGCCTCTGGAATAACCTACATCCCCTAAATATGAACAAGTACCTGTTTATAACCTTGCACCTCCTTATTCCCCCCTTTTCAATCACTTCCTAACTTCAATCAGTTTCTCTCCCAGCCTGACCATGCCATAATCCTGTTTTTTTCTCAATTCATATTGCAATTCCTATTTGCATTATACTAACTTACCTAAAATATCTCTAAGTAGTAAATCATTGTCATATGAGTTGTATCAATTTTTAGCCAATATTGTTACATTTTGTCTAATTCAGTACAATTATTTGAACTGTAGATGTATTTGTATTATTGTGAAGACTGTAAAATTATTGTTCTTAAAATGTTTTTGTAATACTTTGAAGCTTTTCTCCCCAGGCCTCCACTGAAAATGGGCAAATACCCAGCTGGACTTTCCTGGTAATCAAATATCAATCAATCAATAAATAAATAGTAAATTACCCCAGAACAGGCTAAAGCAAAACAAAATGTTTATGCAAGCAGCAAACCCACTGCACCTCCTACACCCCTTGTTAATTATCCCTTGTTAATTATATATACTAATTCTGAAATCGCACATTCCCTGGGAAAGGGAACATTCACACACGTCAACCATCTCTTTCTATCAATCAAATTGTGTAGACCAAACTGATGTCAATGTTGTACTCAGTTCAGTGTAATATAGTACACACACACACACACACACACACACACACACACACACACACACATATATATATATATATATATATATATATTACAGTGGATATAAAAAGTGTACACACCCCTGTTAAAATGCCAGGTTTTTGTGATATAAGAAATGAGACCACAATAAATCATTTCAAAACGTTTCCCACCTTTAATGTGACCTATAACCTGTACAGTTCAATTGAAAAACAAACAAATCTGTTAGGGGAAAAAATACAAAAAATAAAAAATGTACAATAAGCTGGTTGCATAAGTGTGCACACCCTTAAACTAATACTTTGTTGAAGCACCTTTTGATTTAATTAAAGCATTCAGTCTTATTGGGTAGGAGTCTATCAGCATAGCACATCTTGACGTGGCACTATTTGATTGTGAGGGCATCTCTTGTGCACAGCCTCTTCAGGTCATCCCACAGATTTTCTGTTGGATTTAGGTCTGGTCTCTGGCTGGGCTATTCCAAAACTTTAATTTTCTTCTGGTGAAGCCATTCTTTTGTTGATTTGGAGGTATGTTTGGGGTCATTGTCATGTTGTAAGGTGAGATTCCTCTTCATCTTCAGCTTTCTAGCAGACGCCTCAAGGTTTTGGGTCAAAAATGACTTGTATTTGGAACTGTTCATAATTCCTTCCACCTTGACTAAAGCCCCAGTTCCAGCAGAAGAAAACCAACCCCAAAGCAAGATATTACCATCACCATGCTTCACTGTGGGGATGGTGTTCTTTTGGTGATGCAAAGTGTTGTTTTTGCTCCAAATGTACCTTTTGGAATTGTAGCCAAAACATTCAACTCTGGTCTCATCAGACCATAACACATTTTCCCCCATGCTTTTGGGACACTTGATGTATTGTTTTGCAAACTTTATCTGGGCCTGGATGTTTTTCTGTGTAAGAAAAGGCTTCCGTCTTGCAACCCTACCCCACAGTCCAGACATATGGAGAATATGGGAGATTGTTGTTACATGTAGCACACAAGCAGTACTTGCCAGAAATTCCTGCAGATCCTTCAGTGTTGCTGTAGGTCTCTTGGCAGCTTCCCTGACAAGTTTTCATCAGTTTTGGAGGGAAGTCCAGTTCTTTGCAACATCACTGTTGTCCCATATTTTCTCCACTTTTTGATGACTGTCTTCATTGTGTTCCATGATATAGCCAATGATGTGGACATTTTTTGTACCCTTCTTCTGACTGATACCTTTCAACAATGAGATCTATTTGATGCTTTATAACCTCTCTGTGAACCATGGCTTTTGCTGTAGCAAGCAACTGAGTAAATGTCAGGAAAATCCTACTAGGACAGCTGAACTTTATTTGGGGTTAATCAGAGTCTCTTTAATTGATGGCAGGTGTGTACCCAAGAAGACTGAATGCTGTAATTAAAGCAAAAGGTGCTTCAACAAAGTATTAGTTT
The DNA here is from genome assembly GCF_019279795.1 of Protopterus annectens. Classification (NCBI taxonomy): domain Eukaryota; kingdom Metazoa; phylum Chordata; order Ceratodontiformes; family Protopteridae; genus Protopterus; species Protopterus annectens. The sequence continues at coordinate 474,424,268 of NC_056739.1, forward strand.
AAGGCTGTACACACTTATGGATCCAGCTTATTCTACATTTTTTATTTTTTTATATTTTTCCTCTAAAAGATTTGTTTGTTTTTCAATTGAACTGTACAGGTTGTAGGTCACATTAAAGGTGGAAAAGTTTTGAAATTATTTATTGTGGTCTCATTTTTTATATCACAAAAATCTGGCATTTTACCAGGAGTGTGTACACTTTTTATATCCACTGTGTGTGTGTGTGTGTGTGTGTGTGTGTGTGTGTGTGTGTGTGTGTGTGTGTGTGTGTGTGTGTGTGTGTGTACATACATACATATATATTATTAATTTCTTGACATTTGATTACCAGGAAAATCCAACTGAGTAGAAACCCATTTTCAGTGTAGGCTGGGAAAAAAAACTCCAAATGATTACAAAACATTTAAGAACAATAATTATACAATCTTCAAAAATTAAACAAAAACATCTGCAGTTTAAATAATTTTAACAAATTAGTGATAATATAAAAATATTGGTTAAGAATCAACACAAGTTCTGACAATCATTTAATATTTAGAAAAATTTTAGACAGTTTGTAGAGACATCTGGCTAATCTCAGTCTCTCACCAAATACTCTATCCTGGTTCTCCAGTTATCTTTCTGATAGATCTCAAGCAGTCAAATGGAAGAACTCTTTCTCTTCCTTCCTGCCTACACCTACTGGCATTCCTCAGGGATCTATCCTTGGACCCATGCTTTTCAACATCTTTATAAATAACCTCCACACCTTCATCCCTGACACCACAGTCATCCAATATGCTGATGACTCTGCCTTGATCTGTTCTGCCCCAAACTTTCCTGAACTACTGATCAAAACCCAATTAGCCTTCACCACCACAGAGAACTGGATGCACCAAAATCACCTTTCTCTCAACTCCAATAAATCCAAAATACTAATTTTTCTCCCTTCCAAGACTTCCTCTTTGGACAAAAACAATTTTAATGTCCTAAGCCAAACTAACACTGCCATTGAAGTGGTTCCCTCTGCAAAACTCCTTGGCATTACCATAGATGAATACCTCAAATTTGATCTCCACATTCAACAAAACATAAAGAAAACCCACCAAAAGCTAGGTATGCTATATAGGAACAATCATTTCCTTTCCAACTTCACTACAAATACCTTGGCAATCACCTACCTGCTCCCTTCCCTTCTATACGGAGCCCCTCTACTAACCAATTTATCAGCCACCTACACCTCTAAGCTTGAAGCTTGCTATAATAAGATCTCTAAATTTGCAACTAAATCTAAAACGTCAACTCACCACTGCCTCAGCCTACACTCTCTGAACTGGTTAGAACTCCCTAACCACCTAGACTATCTTCAACTAATCACCGCTCACAAACTAATTTTCTCCCCAGACAAATGCCCAGCATTAAAGGGCATCCTTCCTCCATACATCCCTAACAGGTCACTGAGATCTGAGCACCAAAACCTAATCTCCATTCCCAAACCCAAGTGATCCGCTGGCCAGCTTTTACTATCCTTCTCTCTAGGTAGAAAATGGAACTCTCTGCCTCCTTCCCTCAGGACTATGCCCAACATCGAATCCTTCAAGAGCCAACTTTTTCTTCACCTATCTTCTAAATGGAAATGCTCCTGCTTTCACCCCACATAAATCCTAGGGACTCCCCACTAAGCTCCCCTCTACCCCTTCTCCACTACATTCTCTTTATTTTCTATTTTATTAAAAGATCTAGAACCAGCAGATTTTATCTGACTCCTAACATGTAAATATTGTTTCAAAAAAAAAAAACAAAAAAAACCCTCTGCAGTCAAGTTGTTAAAACGTCTCATAATGTATACTATGTCTCAAATGTTTGAATCCAACTCTTGTATTTTCACATTGTAACCTTTATTTATATTTTGCAAACCTGCATTGTATGGTATTTCACTTTGCAAACTTTATCCTACATTTTGTATCCTATATGTATTAAATTGTTTATGGAGCTTTTCTCCCCCGGGCCTCCACTGAAAATGGGCACTTCTTGGCCCAGTGGACTTCCCCGGTAATCAAACTGATAATAATACATAATAATAATAAATAAAAATAATAAATTAAAGGTAAGTTAGTCTAATACAAACAGGAACTGCAATATGAAGTGAGGGAAAAACAGGCTTATGGTATATTTAGAGAGAAAGTCAGGGAAGAGAATTTGATAGAAGTAAGGAAGTAAGTAAAAAAGGGAGACTAAGGTTGTTTAAGGAATGATAATGTTCTTGTTTACATTTAGGAATATAGTTCATCCTGGATTTGAAAAAGAACAAAGCAAGATTTTAGCTATAAAGTCTTTCAGAGTGATTTTGAGATATGGGAGGGAGGTTTCTGACTTAATGGATACAGGCATGGAGTTCCAGGCCTTAGCAACCTTGTATGAGTACATAACAATGCCAAACAGATTTAGTAGGTTTGTAGACAGATAGAAGTTTTTGGTTGCCTGATTACAATGACTGACTGGGAACATAGTTACGTAGAATGATTTTTAATGCTGGACAGGCCGATGGATGGTGGATAATTTTACAGGTGGGAAGAAGCTGTGTACATGTTAGCTGATGAGGCAGTTCTATACAATTTAAACTTTTTAATGCTATACAGTCGTGGGTTCTGAAAGGGGTATTTGCTGCAAATTTAGCAACCTTGTTATAGCATTGTTCAAGTTTTAATTTTTGTGATGCCTGGAGGTTATTAAGGATGGGAGTGGCATAAAGAAGCATGTGGTGGAGATAGGTAGTAACAAGTGTAGTTTTAGTTGTCTTGCTGAGAAAGTTTATGGCTAGGTAAGGCATCCCTAGTTTTTGATGAGTTTTTCTTATGCAATTTTGTATATGCAGGCCAAATGTAAGCTTATTATCCACTATCACCCCTAATAATTTGTTATGAGAAGTGACTTCAATGTTTGTTTTATTGAGAGAAGACTTTATTTTTTTTCTTTTACGAGAGAGGGATTTGGGAAAAAAGTAGTAGTCCGATCTTTTTTGGGTTAAGTATGAGTTGTGAGTTACAAAGCCATGTTTCAGTGGCAGTTAAAGCTTCCTGGGTGATTTTTTTAGAGCTGTACAATGTTGTCAGATGTGCAAATGATAGTGGAATCATCTGTGTATTGTGTTATGGTGGTCTGTTGTGTAGAGGTATAGAGGGTGTTGGTGAAAATGTGAAAGAGGAGGACACCAAGGATAGAGCCTCGTAGTACACCGGTGGTGACTGGGAGGTAAGAAGAGAGCATGGAGTGCCATTTAACTGACTGATGCCTATTAGGCAGTTAGCTTTTGAACCACAGAAGGTTGGGATGAGAGACACTTGATGATGATGTTTGAAGTAGAAGTTTGCTGTGGCAAACTGTATCAAAGGCTTTAGACAAGTCTAGGAATAAGGAAGAGACTAGTTTTCTGTTATCTTTAGCTTTATTCACAGTATCTATGTAAGTTAGAGGGGCAGTGCTAGTACTATGGGAGGGATGGAAACCAGGGGATATGAGTTCTTCCTGTAAAAGATAGTCTAGCAACTCTTTTTAAAAACATATTTTTAGTATTTGGTCGATGGGAGATAAAATGGCTATACATCTAAAGTTATTAATGTCTGTTGAATTTCCTCCTTTGTGCAGTGAGAGAATGTGTTATTTTTTTCCAGAGACAAGGACAAGACAAGGAACGGGGGATTCCTGGACTGACCTATTTATAAGGATTGAGACAGGATAGGCAATGCTACTGGCTGCTATTTTTAGGTACTCACTTGGAAGATCATCAGCTGAAGAAGAGCACAGTTTAAGTTTGTTTAAGAGAAGCTTCATATAGGATGTGGGCACAAGTTTGAAGGTGAAAGTGGATGAAGGAAAGACAGTGTATACCACCTAGCTTGACTTAATCAAGGCATTTGTCACAATCCCCCACTCATGTATAATAGAGAAACTCTCCCAATTGGGAATAACCCCTACATTACCAGATTGGTAGCCAACTGGCTCACCGACAGGACACATAATGTCAACATGGGTGACTTCACTTCTAGAAAAATACTAGTCATCAGCTGTGTACCACGGGGTTCTATGCTGGGCCTCTTAGCATTTAGAATTTATTTATCAGAAGTCTTGACAAACCTGTACAGCCTGTGGCTGATCAAGTTTGCTGACAATTGCAAATTGGTAGCAATCAATGAGTCATCGAATGATGTTAATATACTGCAGACAGGGTTAGCACAGACAAATGACCTGGTGTCAATGCCACAGATTAAAGCTAAATGCAAAAAAATGCATTATTACCCTTATGGGAAAACTGACATCCTTGCTAATTACATTATAGACAGCACTACCCTAAGATTAGACCCAGTGATACATGATCTAGGTACTCAGGTTGATAGCAATCTGAACTTTGACCACCACATATCCACAATAGTAAGGAAATCCTTCATTGTGGCACATCTTATAAGTAAAGGCACAAATCTAGATCTAAGTATGTTATAATTCTATTATACTTGGCCCTCATCAGACCAATAATTGAGTAGAATGCTCCTTTTGAATGTGCCTCATCAGATACCTGCAACAATTGAGAGACCACAGAGGTTTCTCACCAAAAAATTACAGGGTACACAAAATAAGTCTTACGCGGAAAAACTGAAAACCCTGTCACTGTATTCTGTCTCCTACAGGTTGTTAAGGAGTGACCTGTACCTGGCTTAAAGCGTAGTTTCTGACCTGGCCTTTATGGAAATGTGACAGATTCATAAATCAAACTGCAGAAGGGTTACTCGCTCCATGGATTGTAACCTAGCATCTGACATGAACAGGCCATGCTGGAGAGATAAATACATCTCACAGAGACTGCTATGTCTCTGGAACATGCTTCCAGTTCACATGAAATAGAGCCCCTGCCAGACCCTCTTCAAACGCAAGCTAGATTGATGGATGGGTGACCACAGATTCACATCTGGGGTGACACCCGTATCACTCCTGGACAGAGGAAGTTGGTATTAGCTACTATAGACCCTTAACTCTTTGAACTTCACTCACCTAACCACCAACAATTGGGACAACTCAGGATAAATATGGCTAGGCGTGTAAGGCCTCTAGGGCTGTTAGCCTAGTAACTTTCTATGAATCTATGAACCTATGTGGCTGTTGGGCCGTGTTGGGATTATATGTTGATGAATCCTTGGTTAGAGATGCTATATTATCTATAAAATAAGAGTTTAACTGTATTACAGTTTCAAGTGGTGAGTTATCAGAAGAGTGGTTTGGGATGAAGTTTTGGCTGGAAAGTAAGATTTCTTTAATGGATGCCCAAAATTTTTAGCATTGCGTTTAATATTATTCTGAAAGTTATTGTAGTATAGTTTTTTTGTCTTCATTTACTTGCCTTTTAGTACAATTGTGAAGCATTCTAATGTTTTCAAGATATCTAGGTGATTTAGATTTTTGCCGTTCTTTACTTGCTTTTTCTCTATCCTGCATCAGTGTTTTACTCTTTTTGCACAGCCAAATTACATTATTTGTTTTTAGTATCTTCCTTCTAGTTGGTGCCAGATGTTTAGGATATTTAGAAAAGATGTATTGAATTCATTTACAGCATCATCTAAGGGGAGGATTATTAGAAAATTCCAGTTAATAGATAATAATGTTGTAATGAACATTTCTGGATTAAACTTGGAAAGGTTGTGTGTTATTGTATAAATATGTTGTTTAACTGGATGTGTGAAATGTCTGGTAGTATTGACTGGGAGATGATCATTGAGAGATTCTGACATTGTACCTGTGGTGATGTATTTACTAGTGTTTGATACTAGGATCTAGTCTAAAAGGGAATTTGATATCTTACTATAATGTGTGGAGCTATTATTTAGTTGTGTTAAACTGTATAAGTTCATGCTAGATGCAGAGGAGTTACAGTTTATGTCCAACCAAATGACATTCACATAGGTTCATAGGTTCATAGGTAGGTACTAGGCTATTGGCCCTAGAACCTATATAAGCCTAGCCAAATGGTACCCTGTCTTTTGCCACCCAAGAAAATTATTTTCCTGTGCCCCTGTCAAGCAGAGCCACAGAAGTGTTCCCCGGGATGAATTTCCTATCTCCCATCCAATCATCAAGATTTTTCTTAAAGAGTGCTAATGAGGAGCTTTGTTTGATATAGATAGGTAGTTTGTTCCAGAGAATGGAAAGTCTCTGGGACAGTAATCTATCCTTCCAACATGTTCTGTTTATTGTGGTGACAAGGTTTAGGTCCCTGGAGCATGTAGCTCAGAGGGATTGGGATTTCTTTACATGGAGCATGTCCAACATCTCTGGGTTTGACATAGCTTTTTATGTTAGGCAGAGATCACCTCTGAGCAGGCGACATGCGACAGAGTAAAGCTGGAGTTTTTTGAGACGGTCTGCGTAGGGCATCTGTTTGAGGCTGGTAATCCTCTGTGTGAGGTATTTCTGTGGCCTTTCCAGTTGCTGTAGATGTCTTGTGAGGTACATACCAAAAGGGGCATTGTACTCTATAATGCATCTAATTAGTGATGAGTAGAGGGGAACAATGGCCTCTTTTTTCCTGGATGAGAAACCATTTGTGATAAGGTGTGCCACATAGAAGGATTTCCTGACTACCGTGGCGATGTGATTATCAAAGGAGAGACTAATGTCCACCTGTGTCCCAAGGTCTCTTTATCACATTTTCATGTTAAGTAGACCACCGCCTATGTGGTAGTTCATGGGTACAGAGTTTTTACCAAAAGGGATGACAATGCACTTTTTGGCATTGAGCTTGAGGCCATGGCTTTGACACCAGGCATCTATCTCAGTGAGTCCCTTTTGTAGTACATTCACATCATTAGGAGTTTTGATTATGGCTCCTAGTTTGCAGTCATCTGTGAACTTTGTTAGCCAAAGACCTTCTGTGGTAGCCTGTACTTCAGAGAAGTAGATACCAAACAGGAGAGGACCTAGGACTGAACCCTGTGGTACTCCACTTGTCACTGGTCTGAAGTTGGATTTAGAGTCTGCTACTTTCACAGTGTGGGCTCTGTCAGTGAGCCAATTGGCAACCCATCTTGTGACATAGGGATTTATACCTAGTTTAGTGAGTTTGTCTATAATTCCAGAGTGGGGGATGGTGTCGAAAGCCTTGGTGAGATCTAGATAGACTGTGTGAACCACCTTACCCTCATCTACAGCTTTGGTGACCACTTCAAAGAAGTCTATCAGGTTTAGGAGACATGATCTGCCTTTTACAAACCTGAACTGGGTAGGGTCCAGAGTTTAGAGATTACCAATGTCATTGTTTATAAGTTCCACGATGATACGCTCCATAGCCTTGCAGACCAGACTTGTCAGGCTAATGGGGTGGTAGTTCCCGGGGTCCATGGTGGCTCACCCTTTGTGGAGTGAGACAACCATTGCTATGTGCCATTCATTGGGCACAAAGCCTGAGGTGAGGCTATGATTGAACATGGTACTTAGGTGGCATGCCAGTTCATTCTGTAGTTCATATAGAACGCAGCCTGGGATGTTGTCAGGTCCCATGGATGCTGTGTTCTTGGCTTTGGAGAGTGTGTTGTTTACCTGTGCATCCGTGATTACAAGTACTTTGCATTCTTCCGATATACAGATGGGCCCTTTAGGGGATGAGAGAGGGGTAAAGTTAGCACTGAACCTATCTGCCAGGATGTTGACAAAATCAGTTGGTTCTGTATATTTAGTGCCATTGTGCTGTAACTCAGAGCAGATCTGAGTGCTGCCATTGAGATTCTTGACATAGCTATAGAATGCTTTGTGGTTGTCTTTAGAATCAGTGGTGATTTTGTTTTCACAACTAGCTTTGGAGGATTTTATGAGGGATCTCAGCTTCTTACTGAGGCTGACCACAGATTTCCTCCAATCATGGGATTTTACTTTTTTTTGCAACAGTTTTTTTCTTCTGTTGTAGAGTTTGTTTATAGCAGGGTACCACCAGATTGGCTTCCTTTTTTTGGAGGATGGCATATTGGTTCTGTTAGGGATTGCATGATCCATGCACTCATGTAAGTGCTTATAAAGTGCAATTGTATAGGATTCAGCAGTTGTATCTCTATTGTCCTTCAGCATGGGTGTCGTGAAGTTTGCCACTTCTGTCTTAAGAAGCATAAAGTTGGCTTTGGAAAAATTTTTATGGTGGTTTCCCTAATGGGGGGTGGGGGTGGGATGTGGATGTCTAGGGTGATTTGCTTGTGGTTGGATCTGACCAACGAGGAATTGACCTCTGGTGTGGAACACAGGTTGCCCATATTGGTAATGACCAGGTGTCGGATATTGCTGCCTCTGGTGTGGATAAGTTGATCCAAGGCATTGGAATTTATGAATTCCAGAAAATGTTGAGCACAAGAGTTGGTACGCGAGTAGTTTTGCCAGTTAATGGTGGGGTAGTTGAAATCACCCATTATTAGGGTGTTAGGTTGTACCTTAATATTTTCCAGTGTGTCAAGAAATGAGCAGTGGGAATCCTGGGGCATGGTGGGGGAACTGTAGCAAGCTACAATTTGCATTGTGGTCTTGCCCAGAGTTAGTTGCACTTGGATAATCTCAGATGCATTATGCTGAGCAACTAGCCTGGAGGTGTGGATATCCTTAATGAATATGGACATGCCTCCACCTTTAGTGCTTCAGTACAGGTTAGGTTGCCAAAAGGTGTGGTATGAATTATAGCCTGGTAATGCAGGGGTGCTCTCTGGATCCTTGAACCAGGTCTCTGTCACTGCAAAGATGTCGATGTTCTCCATTTTAAGGAGTGCCTTGAGTGAGTGCATTTTGAGGTTTAGACTTCTAGCATTAAGTAGCATTACCTTCAGATTTTGCTTGCTTGTACCTGTTACGGTGATGAATTTGTCATTTGAATCTTGCCTAAAAAAGGCACTATATGGGGTGGCAAGAGCCTTAGCAAGTATCCAGAATCGCAAGGGCGACAGGTGCAGGCCATCTCTGGCAAAGCATTGTGGTTTGTCAATCATGTCATCCCAGGCAGACAGATACTGAATCCCATTAGAATGAAACAATTAGCTTAGCCAATTGTTGAAGTCAATCATTTTGTCCTTGTACTGTGGTATCATTCTGGGTGATGGCAGGATGCTACCCAGGGCTAGGGTCATACCTGCCTAGGCTACAAGATCAGAAAGCTCCTCCATGTCTCTTTTCATGTAGTCCAGGGAGGTCCATCTCAGGTCATTTGCACCAACATGGGCAATGACAGAGTCATATTTGTACTTGCTGTGGAGTGACGTGAGTGCATGCACTATGTGGTGGATCCTGGGACCTGACAGGCAGCTGACAGTAACTTTCTCCGTGTTTAGCCTGGTGAGTGGAACATCAGTGTGTCTGACTATAGAGTCACCTATAACTAGAGTGTTGGGTACGTTGTTATGCCTTATGGGCTGTGGTTGAGTGGCACACTGAGTTTGTGGGCTATGTGTCATTTGGGTTGTGTTAAGTAACAAAGTTGAAACCTGAAACAACTTTAAAAAAAACTTGAAAGAACCAATGAGGTGCTTACTCAAAGGTGTAGTCCAGGCAACCCCAGTCAGCTTACATTTCTGCTTTGGACGTCCCCGTTGCCTGGATAGATATTTTTTTTAAGAGCCTCAGTGAATATAGGTGTGTGTTTTGTGTTTCTATGTGTGTGTTTTGGTGGTGTAGGTTTTGAGAGACTGTGTGATGAGTGTGGTGTGGTGCAAGTGTTTAACTTCTCCTCTTGACTGTCTAGTTCAGTCTTGGGTGAAGAGAGCTTTGCTTCCAGTTTGGTTATATAAATGCATCTCTCACAGGTTGTAGTGTTGGGTGGTAGGAGGAGAAGGTTGTCTGTGTACATGAGGCAATTGCTGCATTGCCAGAAGATGCCCAGATTCATCAGGTAGACAGGAGAAAACACCGGGAGCTGACCATTAGACATGCCTGGATAGGTGCTTATTTATTAAGTACTAAAATCTGTTTTCCTCTAGACAAGTGAGGAAAGTTGAGTGCTCTAGTAATTTGTAGCTTATTTAGTGCTTACAATTAGTTCTGAACAAGTGCTGAGCTAAAAAAAAAAACAGATTTGAGTACTGAAACTAGAAAACCGGCTAGTTCTAAGAAACAAAATTAAGCTAGAAGACTTCCCTCCAACATAGAAATTATTGGATGTTCAGAAGCTTACAAACCATCCTGGATACAGCAAATCTGTATCTGGACTAGAAAACTTATAGGAAAGGCAGGAAACAAGCTTAGGAAAAAAAAAAAATATATATATATATATATATATATATATATATATATATTATTTTTGTAAAGGGGAAAGGGGAAAGGAGGAGCAGAGGCTAACTGGGTTGGCCTTCTTAAATGTTCTCCCTGGAACAGGTAGAATGAGGTAATGACACTAGACTGGGGGGAGTGTCCCAGATCAAATTTACAGTAAGGGCGGGCAACTGCAAAGCCACCAAGTATAAAACACAGGATACCAAGAGAGAAGGAGGGAGGGTGAGAATCAAAAATCAGAACAAACAAACCCAACCAGATGCTTAACAATTGTAGAAAATTCTACTTAATACCTCACACACAGTTAATAAAATAAAAGTGCTATAAATAACTCAGAAATAAGCAAAAAGCAGGATACGTAATGTTATATATCACAGATTACTTAGCTCAGAGCCCTCCTCCTACTTCCTCTGATTAGCTAAGTGTGAAGTGGCAGAAACAGTCGCAAGTTAACTTCTTAAGTAACAAAGTTGAATCCCGAAACAATTTAAAAAAAAGCTTGAAAGAACCAATGAGGTGCTTACTCCAAGGCATAGTCCAGACAATCCCAGTCAGCCAATGACCACAAACAATTCACTCTCACTGAAATGCTATACTGGCTTTAGTTAAGCTATTATGGCCTGGGACATATGCTCAGACACAGAGCCTCTACTAACAAACAACTATGCCCAAAACACAAGCCTGAATATGGACAATGCTACACTACCAACACTACTTAGGTAGAAAAAACTGCAGAAATGTTTAAACAAAGGATTAAGGAGACTCTAGAGAATGCTTTTAAATGCAAACAGGTTATATGATACACTCCTAGCAGGAAATAACAACAAACAAACCCAACCAGATGCTTAACAATTGTAGAAACTTCTACTTAATAACTCACACACAGTCAGTAAAATAAAAGTGCTATAAATAACTCAGAACTATGCAAAAAACAGGATACTTAATGTTATATATCACAGATTACTTAGCTCAGAGCCCTTCCTCTGACTTCCTCCGATTAGCTCAGTTTGAAATGGCAGAAACAGTCACAAGTTAACTTCCTAAGTAACAAAGTTGAAACCTGAAACAACTTTAAAAAAAGCTTGAAAGAAGCAATGAGGTGCTTACTCCAAGGTGTAGTCCAGGCAACCCCAGTCAGCCAATGACCACAAACAATTCACTCTCACTGAAATGCTATACTGGCTTTGGATAAGATATGATGGTCTGGAACATGTGCTCAGACACACAGCCTCTACTAACAAGCAACTAGGCTCAAAACACAAGCCTGAATATGGACAATGCTACACTACCAACACTACTTAAGTAGAAAAAACTGCACAAATGTTTATACAGATAAAGGATCAAGGAGGCTATAGAGAATGCTTTTAAATGCAAACAAGTTATATGATACACTCCTAGCAGAAAATCAGAACAAACAAACCCAACCAGATGCTTAACAATTATAAAACAATTCTACTTACAGCGAGTAAAATAAAAGTGCTATAAATAATTCAGAAATAAGCAAAAGTATGTTATATATCACAGATTACTTAGCTCAGAGCCCTTCCTCTGACTTCCTCTGATTAGCTCAGTGTTGAATAGCAGAAACAGTCACAAGTTAACTTCTTAAGTAACAAAGTTGAAACCTGAAACAACTTTAAAAAAAGCTTGAAAGAACAAATGTGGTGCTTACTCCAAGGCGTAGTCCAGGCTACCCCAGTCAGCCAATGACCACAAACAACTCACTCTCACTGAAATGCTATACTGGCTTTGGCTAAGCTATTAGGACCTGGGACATGTGCTCAGACACACAGCATATCCTAACAAACAACTAGGCCCAAAACACAAGCCTGAATATGGATAATGCTACACTACCAACACTACTTAGGTAGAAAAATCTGCAGAAATGTTTAAACAAATAAAGGATCAAGGGGATTCTAGACAATGCTTTTAAATGCAAACAAGTTATATGATACACTCCAAGCAGGAAGTCAGAACAAACAAACCCAACCAGATGCTTAACAACTGTAGAAAATTCTACTTAATACCTCACACAGTCAGTAAAATAAAAGTGCTATAAATAACTCAGAAATAAGCAAAAACAGGATACTTAATGTTAAATATCACAGATTACTTAGCTCAGAGTGCTTCCTCCGACTTCCTCTGATTAGCTCACTGTGAAATGGCAGAAAAAGTCACAAGTTAACTTGTTAAGTAACAAAGTTGAAACCTGAAGCAACTTTAAAAACAGCTTAAAAGAACCAATGAGGTGCTTACTCCAAGGCATAGTCCAGGCAACCCCAGTCAGCCAATGATCACAAACAATTCCCTCTCACTGAAATGCTATACTGGCTTTGGCTAAGCTATGATGGCCTGGGACATGTGCTCAGACACACAGCCTCTACTAACAAACAACTAGGCCCAAATCACAAGCCTGAATATGGACAATGCTACACTACCAACACTACTTAGGTAGAAAAAACTGCAGAAATGTTTAAACAGATAAAGAATCAAGGAGACTCTAAAGAATGCTTTTAAATGCAAACAGCTTATATGATACACTCCTAGCAGGAAATCAGAACAAACAAACCCAACCAGATGCTTAACCATTGTAGAAAATTCTACTTAATACTTCACACACATTGAGTAAAATAAAAGTGCTATAAATAACTCAGAAATAAGCAAAAAAAAGGATATGTAATGTTATATATCACAGATTACTTAGCTCAGAGCCCTTACTCCGACTTCCTCCGATTAGTTTAGTGTGAAATGGCAGAAACAGTCACAAGTTAACTTCTTAAGTAACAAAGTTGAAACCTGAAACAACTTTAAAAAATGCTTGAAAGAACCAATGAGGTGCTTACTCCAAGGCATAGTCCAGGCAACCCCAGTCAGCCAATGACCACGAACAATTCACTCTCACTGAAATGCTATACTGGCTTTGGCTAAGCTATGGATAGCCTGGGACATGTGCTCAGACACACAGCCTCTACTAACAAATAACTAGGCCCAAAACACAAGCCTGAATATGGACAATGCTACACTACCAAGACTACTAAGATAGATAAAACTGCAGAAATGTTTAAACAGATAAAGAATCAAGGAGACTCTAGAAAATGCTATTAAATGCAAACAAGTTATATGATACACTCTTAGCAGGAAATCAGAACAAACAAACCCAACCAGATCCTTAACAACTGTAGAAAGTTCTACTTATTACCTCACACACAGTGAGTAAAATAAAAGTGCTATAAATAACTCAGAAATAACAAAAAACAGGATACTTAATGTTATATATCACAGATTACTTATCTCAGAGCCCTTCCTCCGACTTCCTCCAATTAGTTCAGTGTGAAATGGCAGAAACAGTCACAAGTTAACTTCTTAAGTAACAAAATTGAAACCTGAAACAACTTTAAAAAAAGCTTGAAAGAACAAATGAGGTGCTTACTCCAAGGCGTAGTCCAGGCTACCCCAGTCAGCCAATGACCACAAACAACTCACTCTCACTGAAATGCTATACTGGCTTTGGCTAAGCTATTAGGACCTGGGACATGTGCTCAGACACACAGCATATCCTAACAAACAACTAGGCCCAAAACACAAGCCTGAATATGGATAATGCTACACTACCAACACTACTTAGGTAGAAAAAACTGCAGAAATGTTTAAACAGATAAAGGATCAAGGGGATTCTAGACAATGCTTTTAAATGCAAACAAGTTATATGATACACTCCAAGCAGGAAGTCAGAACAAACAAACCCAACCAGATGCTTAACAATTGTAGAAAATTCTACTTAATACCTCATACAGTCAGTAAAATAAAAGTGCTATAAATAACTCAGAAATAAGCAAAAACAGGATACTTAATGTTAAATATCACAGATTACTTAGCTCAGAGTGCTTCCTCCGACTTTCTCTGATTAGCTCACTGTGAAATGGCAGAAAAAGTCACAAGTTAACTTGTTAAGTAACAAAGTTGAAACCTGAAGCAACTTTAAAAACAGCTTAAAAGAACCAATGAGGTGCTTACTCCAAGGCATAGTCCAGGCAACCCCAGTCAGCCAATGATCACAAACAATTCCCTCTCACTGAAATGCTATACTGGCTTTGGCTAAGCTATGATGGCCTGGGACATGTGCTCAGACACACAGCCTCTACTAACAAACAACTAGGCCCAAATCACAAGCCTGAATATGGACAATGCTACACTACCAACACTACCCCTCACTGGTGAGATCAGATCATAAACTAATCTCGCTGGAGGTCCTCATCCCGCCCCCACCTGAAACAAACAAGACCACAGTGAAAAACTTCTCAAAAGCCGACTTCACACTTTTAAAAACTAGTGTGGTCTCCTTTAAGGCCCCTGAGCCAGTGGTAAACATTACTCAAACCGCTGAATCACTTACAAATGCCTTCTACCAGCACCTACAGGACTGCATGGATCAGGCAATCCCAAACAAAACTAAGACTCTTTGTACCAAAGGCAAGCATCCAGTCTGGTGGACCCCAGCCATAAACAAGCTCTACAACAAAAGGAGGAAGCTACTACAAGATAGAGCAAAATCCTTGAAAGGTAAGACACCTTTGATCATTATAAGTAAAAACTAAGAGCTCTCATAAAATCATCCAAGGCAAATTTTGAGAGAAAAATCGCCAAGGATTCAAAAGACAATCATAAGGCCTTCTTTAGCTATGTTAGAAACCTAGGAGGAAACTCCCAGATATGCTCAGAATTAATTCAAAATGATGTGAAGATTACTGAACCTACACACATTGCCAACATACTGGCTGACAGGTTCAGTGCAAACTTCTCCCCCCCCCCCCCCCAAAAGGAGAGATATCTATACCAGAGGATTGTAGCCCCCCAAACATCTCCAACGCCCAGGTGAGAACTGCTCTCTCCAAAGCAAAAAACACAGCATCCATGGGACCGGATGGTGTCCCCGGCTGTGTGCTCCATGAACTCAATGAGGAATTAAACCCGCAGTTAGGACATCTGTTTAATCTTAGCCTCACCTCAGGATACGTACCCAAGGAGTGGCACACAGCGACTGTGGTCCCACTTCACAAGGGCGGTGCCTCCACCGACCCTGGAAATTACCGTCCCATTAGCTTGACAAGCCTTATCTGCAAAGCCATGGAGAGGATCATAATGGAACTCATAAATAAAGACATAGGGAACTTGCAGACTTTGGATCCAACCCAGTTTGGCTTTGTCAAAGGCAGATCATGCCTTTTAAACTTGGTTGACTTTTTCAAGACAGTCACCAAGGCCATTGATGAGGGAAAGGCAGTCCATACAGCCTACCTTGACCTGGCAAAGGCCTTCGACACAATACCCCACTCAGGTATCATCAAAAAACTCATCAGCTTGAATGTAAACCCATACATCACAAGATGGGTTGCAAACTGGCTAAGTGACAGAACCCACAGGGTCAGAGTTGCTGGAGCCATGTCAGACTCAAAGCCTGTCACAAGTGGTGTCCCACAGGGCTCAGTCCTGGGTCCACTCTTGTTCGGCATCTACTTTTCTGAAGTACAAGCAAACACAGGAGGGTTATGGCTGACAAAGTTTGCAGATGACTGCAAACTGGGCGCCATAGTCGAAACACATCTGACACAGATATCCTTCAGAAGGGCCTCACAGAAACGGATAACTGGTGCCAGAGCCATGGCCTAAAGTTAAATGCCAAGAAATGCATAGTCATACCCTTCGGGAAAAACAAGGTTACCCCTAGCTACCATATAGGTGGCAATCCACTGAGCACAGAAGAAGTCATCAGGGATCTGGGGACCCAGGTTGACAGTAGCCTTTCATTTGACACTCATGTTGCTAAAGTAGTTAGGAAAACCTTCTACATTGCCCACCTGATCATGAAGGGATTCACATCTAGATCAAGGGAGGTCATCGCCCCTGTACTCATCACTCATTAGACCTATGATTGAGTACAATGCCCCATTCGGAATGTATCTGACCAGACACCTGCAGCAGCTGGAAAGGCCCCAAAAGTTCCTCACCAAAAGGATAAAGGGTCTCAAAAATATGTCTTATGCTGCCCGACTGAAAGAACTCCAGCTCTATTCAGTCTCATACCGCTTGCTCAGAGGTGACCTGTGCCTGACATATAAGGCCATGTCAAACCCTGATTTGATGAATATGCTTCACCTCAAAAATCTAGATCCCTCAGAACCACAAGGGCGGGAGACTTAAACCTTGACACGGTTATTAATAGAACATGCTGGAGGGACAGATTCATCACCCAGAGACTCCCTATGCTGTGGAACAAAATCCCGGTACATGTGAGGCAGAGCACCTCGCTGGCCTTGTTCAAGAGGAATCTTGACCAATGGATGGGGGATCGCAGATATACCCCAGGGATTACTTCAGTGTCACTGCTTGACAGAGGCACAGCAAAATAATAGGCATAGTTTTATTCAAACTAAAGGGGTGGCGAAAGCCAAATAACTATGGGCTAGGCTTATAAATGCCCTTGGGCAGATAGCCTAGTATGAACCTATGAACCTACTTAGGTAGAAAAAACTGCAGAAATGTTTAAACAGATAAAGAATCAAGGAGACTCTAAAGAATGATTTTAAATGCAAACAGCTTATATGATACACTCCTAGCAGGAAATCAGAACAAACAAACCCAACCAGATGCTTAACCATTGTAGAAAACTCTACTTAATACTTCACACACATTGAGTAAAATAAAAGTGCTATAAATAACTCAGAAATAAGCAAAAAAAAGGATATGTAATGTTATATATCACAGATTACTTAGCTCAGAGCCCTTACTCTGACTTCCTCCAATTAGTTTAGTGTGAAATGGCAGAAACAGTCACAAGTTAACTTCTTAAGTAACAAAGTTGAAACCTGAAACAACTTTAAAAAATGCTTGAAAGAACCAATGAGGTGCTTACTCCAAGGCATAGTCCAGGCAACCCCAGTCAGCCAATGACCATGAACAATTCACTCTCACTGAAATGCTATACTGGCTTTGGCTAAGCTATGGATAGCCTGGGACATGTGCTCAGACACACAGCCTCTACTAACAAACAACTAGGCCCAAAACACATGCCTGAATATGGACAATGCTACACTACCAACACTACTTAGGTAGATAAAACTGCAGAAATGTTTAAACAGATAAAGAATCAAGGAGACTCTAGTAAATGCTATTAAATGCAAACAAGTTATATGATACACTCTTAGCAGGAAATCAGAACAAACAAACCCAACCAGATCCTTAACAATTGTAGAAAGTTCTACTTATTACCTCACACACAGTGAGTAAAATAAAAGTGCTATAAATAACTCAGAAATAACAAAAACAGGATACTTAATGTTATATATCACAGATTACTTAGCTCAGAGCCCTTCCTCCGACTTCCTCCAATTAGTTCAGTGTGAAATGGCAGAAACAGTCACAAGTTAACTTCTTAAGTAACAAAGTTGAAACCTGAAATAACTTTAAAAAAAGCTTAAAAGAACCAAAGAGGTGCTTACTCCAAGGCATAGTCCAGGCAACCTCAGTCAGCCAATGACCACAGACAATTCACTCTCACTGAAATGCTATACTGGCTTTGGCTAAGCTATGATGGCCTGGGACATGTGCTCTGGCACACAGCCTCTATTAACAAACAAATAGGCCCAAAACACAAGCCTGAATATGGACAATGCTACACTACCAGCACTACTTAGGTAGAAACAACTGCAGAAATGTTTAAACAGATAAAGGATCAAGGAGACTCTAGAGAATGCTTTTAAATGCAAACAAGTTATATGGTACACTCCTAGCAGGAAATTAGAACAAACAAACCCAACCAGATGCTTAACAATTGTAGAAAATTCTACTTAATACCTCACACACAGTGAATAAAATAAAAGTACTGTAAATAACTCAGAAATAGGCAGAAAACAGGGTATTTAATGTTATATATCACAGATTACTTAGCTTAGAGCCCTTCCTCTGACTTCCTCCGATTAGGTCAGTGTAGTTTTTCTTGTGGAAATGTTATGGATACCCAGTGTAGGATATCTTCCAGTATAGCTGTATTATCAATAGGATGGAAGTAAAGGAAAGTAATAAATGTTTCTTTATAATTGTTTATTTTGAAGAAAACAATGAGAATCTCCATTGAACTGAGTTTTGGTACTGATTTGCTATAAAGGAAAATGTGGTAGGTGTTGGGAAATATTAAAGCAATTCCACCACCTTTGCTCTTTATACAGTCATTATGGCTGATGTTATAGGCAGGAGGTATAACTTCAGAGTAAATTATGTTGGGTTTAAGCCAAGTTTCAGTTGCAGGGAGAACATTAGGCTTATGTTGGGTAATGCAGCCATGTAGTTCAGTAGTTTTATTTGTTATGCTTCTAACATTTATTGCAGCAAATATTAGATCACCAGGGCTGGGGACTGGCAGTGTTGGGTTAGAGAAGAGTGTGGAAGAGAATTATCTTTGTGCTTATTGTGATATAGCTCCTCCTAGACACAGGTTTTGGTATATTGCAGAAATATGTGTACTTGTTTTTTGGAGAGGATTCTTGCACTTAATTTTGTTTTGGTTTGAGTTGAAGTGCAATGAATCAGTCTATATTTGGAATAAATGTGAGGGGCAATATTAAGTAGGCTTGGTGCAATGTGTAGAGACTGTAAAGAGGAAGTAAGGAGAGATGGTTGGGACAGAGTTGGAGAGATGTTGAGACATATTGTTGAGTCATGGAAGGATGAAAAATGGCACAGTAGGAGGAGAAGAATATACGATAAGTTGAAGAGTAGCTTAATTAAGTACAGGAATCTATATTTTATAGATGCCAGGTAGTGTGGAAGGAGCAATGAAGAAAGAAACAAGAAGTTGCAGGGCAATAGGAGATTCAGTGATGGTGGATTCTGAAAGCTTGTAGACGATAGGTAGGAAGAGAAGCATTTTCTGTAAAAAAGGAGAGTTAGCTTGTCCTGGTATCTTCTCTGGTAAGTAAGGTACAGATGGGTATGAAAGGCTAGAGTATAATGATCTAATAAAAATAAAAGAAATGAGGGTTTATTTGAAAAAGTAAAATATGCAATGTGGAATAGATAGGTACTATTAGGGAGGGTTGTGATTATGAATTGAAATACTACAAAGCAGTATGAGAGGGAGAAAGATAGTTGGGAATTGAGATAAAAATTAAATGGAGCTAGGGAAACAGGAAACAAGAAACAGAAGCTTTTATATAGATGTAGTAAGGTCATTGTGGGAAGGGTTTTTGAATAAGAGTCACAAGTGAAATGTGTAGTAGGAAGTATGTTAGAGTAAAAGAGGGTGTGGTGGGTGAGATTTGGGGGCACTCTCAGATCATAGGTTCATAGGTTCATAGGTAGGTACTAGGGTATTGGCCCTAGGGCATATATAAGCCTAGCCAAATGGTACCCTGGATTTTGCCACCCAAGAAAATTATTTTCCTGTGCCCATGTCAAGCAGAGTCACAGAAGTGATCCCTGGGGTGAATTTCCTATCTCCCATTTAATCATCAAGATTTTTCTTGAAAAGTGCTAATGAGGAGCTTTGTTTGATATCGATAGGTAGTTTGTTCCAGAGTAGGGGAAGTCCCCCGGACAGGAATCTATCCTTTCAGCATGTTCTGTTTATTGTGGTAACGTACAAAAATGTCCCCCTGCGCGTAAGGAGCTGCCCGGCTCTCCGTGAATAAACCAAAAAGAAAAAATAAGCCAGCAGCAAGTAGACTGAATTCAAACAAAAAGTAGTTTAATAAAAACTACTCAAACAGCATTATGGCATCCTACCACAAACCGGTTTCGGCCACGGTTGTAAACCTAGCCTTCTTCAGTGTACAGCAAGGAGGCTTGTCAAAATTGCTGTATTTAAACAAGTAGAGCCATACTGATTGGTTAAAAAGTTTTTGAACATTTGCTGATAAATAATCAGCATAAATAATGAAAATTAATACATTCAAAATACATTAAGGACCAGAATACATTCAGTAATACAGAAGCTAACTGTATCTATATATATATTTTTATACATGTATATGTATTCTGTTGTTCTGTCACTTGATAGTTATCATCAGAAAATGTTTAAAAGGGACTGCATCTTTATTATTTTTCAATAATACAGGTGGATCTTTTTTCTAGCTTCCATTTGGACTTATTTTGATGGACTCTATACTGTGGTTCATTCCTATTTGTTAACAACAATAATTATGTCTCTTTTTCTATACTGTGATTTATTTCAGTAATTTGGATAATTATTGATGTATAAACATAAGTATTGTTTATATTTATGATCTCTAGTTAGCATTTTGTTGCATATATTTTTTATGCTCTTTGCTGTGGGGGCTTATGTATATGCTGTGCAATATTATTTCATTGATTTTTTACTTTTGAAAAATATTTGTTCCGACCAATTCTAAATGCTATCTAAGGGTCAATACTAACAACTTTTGAAATAACATAGATGATTTATGACTGTTGTCCTTACAGTAGATCAGAGACATTGATGATTTATGAAGCTTATTATCTTTACAGATAGGAACTGAGTCACATGACTCTACACAAATTACTATTTTGGAGTCCCTATGATTGATTCAATTATAATATAAGCTGACTATTTAGTCTAGTTTGGCTTATTGTGTCAGTATCTGCCCATGACTTGTTTTACACAATTTGAATGACATCAGTGTATTTTGGCAAATAGTTACATCTAAATATATTTTCCACTTCATTGAGCTAACGCACATAATTATCTTCTGGGTCTTATTACTTTTTTTCACTACTGGGACTATCTTTTTCTAATTTTAATAAAAATATACATTTGTATGCCAAACTACAGATCTTTGGTTGTTTTCACAAGTCATTATCAAAGTACCATTATTGTCCTGTACCAGACGTGGCTATAACGGACCAGCTTTTGGCATTATTGTCCATTGCCATTATTGTCTGATTATTGCTAGATCATTTGATCTTTCTATACAGGCCGTGGTTCTATTTAATAACAATTTTGGATACACTATGGATCTTAAAAAGTTACTTTTGGATCTATCATCGGATAAAGATGATATTGCAGCATTTGGCATTGGTGATGACACCACTGTATCAGGGAATATGATCTCTTTAAAACCTGAACAAAAATGTGAACAACAATTTGCTGCGCTAAATAAAAACATGAAGGCACTGAGATCTTGTGTTTGGCATCACAAATTACTAAAAGCCTATTTGGTAAAGGGCATTTGCCCTAGGGGTCTCAGAGTGAAAATACAGCCCTTGGTGGCCAGCCCTGATGAGAATTTACTTACGGAATGGACCTCTATCCAACAGGAATGCTCAATGAAGTTTGTGAAATCTCTATCTGATTATTACACTAGAATCATTGAGAGTGAAACCACTTTAGTTCTTAAGTCTATTGAGGAGTGCAATCATTATCAAAATGAAACTTTTTTTCCCACTTTATTAACAAAATTGAGTACTGAACTGTTAAGTTTTGATACTATTCTGAAAGAAAGAAAACTCAAAAAGTTTTCTCGTGACCTTTCAGATTATGGTAAGGGACAACCGTTCAAGAATATTAGGCATGTTCGATTCCAAGAAGGACATAATGCAAACAAACAATTTTCTAAATCTAAAAGGAAAAGTCCACGCTCCATATTAAAAGGGCATAGTAACAATACTGAGTCTACTGACTTTGAAACCTCGTCTGGCACAGATACTGACACACAGTCCACCATTGATTCCCCCACCCCCAAACGTAAAAACTATGTATCCCCTTTAGGGAACACAGAGGGAGGAGGAGGGGGGGCAGGAAGCATAGAAAAAGTCACCAGTCTTCAGAATTTGTTGGAGATATTGACCAAAAAGTAAACAATGTATGTAACATATCCAGTACTACACTAACAGGTGAACAGATATCTTTATTAAATAAAGGTCTATCTTTCATTCCTGGCTTTTTTGTTCCAGAAGATTTATTCACTAATGATTTATTTGCATTTTGCAGACTCATCAACCTAAAATTGTTTTTCCAGGATCGAGATGATCCAGAATACTTACAAATGGAATCCTTCAAATATCACACCTCCAAGTTCAATCCCCCTATGCATCCAACTGTTAACCTCTTATTGCGAAGTGTACTTAATGAGTTACATTTTAAGCATAACTATGATATACCTATGTCCAATAACATTACTGATGGTGAAAAATCTTGTCTAGAGGAACTTGTACGTAATAAAGATTTGGTAATTATCAATGCAGACAAAGGAGGGGCAGTGGTAGTGTTAGATTGGAGTGACTATGACACTGAAGCACATAAACAACTTAATGATGTTAAGTATTATACAAAAATGCCACTGGACCCCACCTCAGTTTTTAAAAAGGATATTGATGATTTTCTGAACTCTGCTGTTGACAATGGTATTATCAATAAAAAAACACTCTATCATTTAACTATTACTGATCCCACTAGACAATATATTTATTTTCTACCAAAAATACATAAGGATCTTTTACATCCACCTGGTAGGCCCATTGTGTCAGGTATGGGGTCGATTACTGAACCTCTTTCTGAATTTCTAACCATGCATTTAAAGCCTCTGTTGATACATGTTAGATCACGAATACAAGACACTACTCAATTTTTGAGTATTGTAAATGACATGCAGTTAGATTCAGATTGGTGGCTTTGTACCTTGGACGTAAGTTCACTTTACACTAACATTCCACATTGGGGAGGACTTGATGCAATTGAATTTTGGCTCAATGAATCCAAATTATACCAACCTGGATTCAATACTCTTTTGTTAAATTTGACTGAGCATGTTTTGACTAAAAATGTTTTTTTCTACAACCAGGAATGTTACCTACAGATCAGAGGTACAGCTATGGGGGCATCTTTTGCCCCATATATGCAGATCTGTTTATGGCATATATTGAACAAATTATGATCTATGATGACACTCATAATTTGTTTTGCCAGAAATTGATATCTGGCGAAGATACTTGGATGATTGCTGGATGGTGTGGAGATCGGATGTTCCATATCTCCAGGAATTTATGGAATATCTGAATGATAATAAATGGGAATACAATTTACAATTACTTATGACCAAAATCAATTACATTTTGGATGTTTTGGTAACTAGAAACAATGATAACACCTTAACAACTGAAACTCATAGAAAATTCCCTCAGTATAATACGATTCTCCACGCATCCAGCTTTCATCCAAAACACATCGCAAAGAACATCCCTAAATCACAATTTATCAGGATAAGGCGTAATTGTTCTGATAATAATACTTTTGTCAATCATGCTCAGGATTTGCATAATAGATTTATTGAGAGGGGCTATAATTCAGGATATGTGACTATGGCTCAGAATTATGCATCTGGTCTACATAGACCTAATCTATTAACATATCAAAAGAAGCCCATCAAGTCTAACAAATTAAGATTTACCACCACATTTAGTAGAAACACTAACAACTTCATTAAGATCATCAGGGACAACTGGAATATACTGGAGGCCGATGTTAGAACTAAAAACATTATTCCTGATAAATGCCTATTCTCTTTTCGAAAAGGCAAGAATTTGGCTGGTCATTTCAATCATTACAAACACCATTATGAATCCATTTTACCGCAGGTGTATCAAACCACTATCTTGGGGGACAAGCTTATAGGTTCCTTTCCATGTGGCCACTGTGTCAATTGTAAGCACATGTTGAAAATCAAGGAGTTCACTAGCAGGAATACCAACACAGTTTTTGACATTACATTTTTTGCCAATTGTAACACGGATTGGGCCATCTATTTGGCTTGTTGCACCTGCCACTCATTTTATGTTGGGCAGACGTCACGACCAGTCAAACTACGTGTCTCGGAGCATCTCAGTGACATCAGATGCAAGAAAATAACCAACGCACTATACAAACATACTCTTACCCATGGTACTGCACAATTTCATTTCACCATTATTGATAAAATTATTGGTGATAGAACCAATAAGAGCGGTTGGCATAATAAACTTGATTTAAAAGAAAAGAAATGGATAACCAAATTGGGTGCATTATTCAATCCAGGGTTAAATGAATGTTTATAAACAAAGACTTGCATATAGGATACATCTTTGTTGTATATTGGATTATGTATATTTGGTGTTTCAATATCTAGATATATACAACAGAATACATATACATGTATAAAAATATATATATAGATACAGTTAGCTTCTGTATTACTGAATGTATTCTGGTCCTTAATGTATTTTGAATGTATTAATTTTCATTATTTATGCTGATTATTTATCAGCAAATGTTCAAAAACTTTTTAACCAATCAGTATGGCTCTACTTGTTTAAATACAGCAATTTTGACAAGCCTCCTTGCTGTACACTGAAGAAGGCTAGGTTTACAACCGTGGCCGAAACCGGTTTGTGGTAGGATGCCATAATGCTGTTTGAGTAGTTTTTATTAAACTACTTTTTGTTTGAATTCAGTCTACTTGCTGCTGTTTATTGTGGTGACAAGGTTTAGATCCCTAGAGCGTGTAGCTTGGAGGGATTGAGATTTCTTTAAGGGAAGCATGTCCAACAGCTCTGGGTTGGACATAGCTTTGTATGTTAGGCAGAGATCGCCTCTGAGTAGGCAATATCCGATGGAGTAAAGCTGCAGTTTTTTTGAGACGGTCTGCATATGGCATCTGTTTGAGGCCAGTAATCCTCTTTGTGAGGTATTTCTGCGACCTTTCCAGTTGTTGTAGATGTCTTGTGAGGTACTTACCAAAAGGGGCATTGTACTCTATAATGGGTCTAATGAGTGACGAATAGAGGGGAACAATGAACTCTTTTTTCCTGGATGAGAAACCTTTTGTGATGAGGTGTGCCACATAGAAGGATTTCCTGACTACTGTGTCAATGTGATTATCAAAGGAGAGACTACTGTCCACCTGTGTCCCAAGGTCTTTTATCACACTTTCGGTGTTAAGTAGACCACCGCCTATGTGGTAGTTCATGGGTACCGAGATTTTACCAAAAAGGGTGACAATGCACTCTTTGACATTGAACTTGAGACCATGGCTTTGACACCAGGCATCTGTCTCAGTGAAGCCCATTTTCTAGGATGTCCACATCGTTAGGAGTTTAGATTATGGCTCCTAGTTTGCAGTCATCTGCAAACTTCATTAGCCAAACACTTTCTGTGTTAGCCTGTACTTCAGAGAAATAAATACCAAACAGGAGAGGACCCATGACTGAACCCTGTGGTACTCCACTTGTCACTGGTCTGAAGTTGGATTTGGAGTCTGCTACTTTCACAATGTGGGTTCTGTCAGTGAGCCAGTTGGCAAACCATCTTGCGGCATAGGGAATTATACCTAGTTTAGTGAGGTTATCTATAATTCCAGGGTGGGGGATGGTATTGAAAGCCTTGGCGAGATCTAGATAGGCTGTGTGAACCATGTTACCCTCATCTACGGCTTTGGTGACCATTTCAAAGTAGTCTATCAGGTTTAGAAGACATGATCTGCCTTTACAAACCTGAACTGGGTGGTGTCCAGAGTTTGGAGATTACCAATGTCATTGTTTATAAGTTCCATGATGATACATTCCATAGCCTTGCAGAACAGGCTCATCAGGCTAATGGGGCGGTAGTTCCCAGGGTCAGTGGTGGCTCTCCCTTTGTGGAGTGGTATAACCGTCGCTGTGCGCCATTCAGTGGGTACAAAGCCTGAGGTGAGGCTATGATTGAACATGGTATTTACATGGCATGCCAGTTCATTCTGTAGTTCGTGTAGGACGCAGCCAGGGATGTTGTCAGCTCCCATGGATGCTGTGTTCTTGGCTTTGGAGAGTGTGTTTTTTACATGTGCAGTTGTGATTACAGGAACTTTGCATTCTTTCAGTATAGAGATGGGCCCTTAAGAGGATGAGGGGGGGGTAAGGTTAGCACTGAACCTACCTGCCAGGATGCTGGCAATATCAATTTGTTCTGTATATTTAATGCCATTGTGCTGTAACCCAGAGCAGATCTGAGTGTTGCCATTGAGATTCTTGACATAGCTATAGAATGCTTTGTGGTTGTCTTTAGAATCAGTGGTTATTTTGTTTTCATAACTAGCTTTGGAGGATTTTATGAGAGATCTCAGCTTCTTACTGATGCTGACCAGGGAGTTCCTCTAATCATGGGATTTTACTCTTTTGCAGCAGTTTCTTTCTTCTGTTGTAGAGTTTGTTTATGGTAGGGAACCACCAGATTGTCTTCTGTTTTTTGGAGGATAGCATCTTGGTTCTGTTAGGGATTGCAAGATCCATGCACTCATGTAAGTGCTTATAAAGTGCATTTGTGTAGGATTCAGCAGTTGTACCTCTATTGTCCATCAGCATGGGTGTTGTAAAGTTTGCCACTTCTGTCTTAAGAAGTGTGAAGTTGGCTTTGGAGACATTTTTTACAGTGGTTTCCATAATGGGGTGTGGGGGCAGGATGTGGATGTCTAAGGTGATTAGCTTGTGGTCGGATCTGACCAACGAGGAATTTACCTGTGGTGTGGAACACCGGTTGCCCATGTTGTTAATGACCAGATCTAGGATATTGCTGCCCTTGGTGGGGGTGTGGATAAGTTGATCTAAGGTGTCTGAATTTATGAATTCCAGAAAATGTTGAGCACAAGAGTTGGTACATGAGTCATTTTCCCATTTAATGGTGGGATAGTTGAACTCTCCCATTATTAGGGTGTTAAATTGTACCCTAATATTTTCCAGTGTATCAAGAAATGAGGAGTGGGAATCCTGGGGTATGGTGGGGGATCTGTAGCAAGCTACAATTTGGATTGCAGTCTTTCCCAGAGTTAGTTGCACTTGGATAATCTCAGATGCATTATGCTGAGCAACTAGCCTGGAGGTGTGGATATCATTAAAGAATATGATCATGCCTCCGCTTTTAGTGTTTCGGTCCAGGCTAGGTGGCCAAAAGGTGTGGTATGAATTGTAGCCTGGTAATTCAGGGGTGCTCTCTGGAGCCTTGAACCAGGTCTCTGTCACTGCACAGATGTTGATGTTCTCCGTTTTAAGGAGTGCCTTGAGTGAGTGCATTTTGAGGTTTAGACTTCTAGCATTGAGTAGCATTACCCTCTGATTTTGCTTGCATGTACTTGTTCCAGTGATGAATTTGTCATTTGAACCTTTCCTAAAAAAGGCACTATAGGGGTGGCAAGAGCCTTAGCCAGTATCTGGAATCCAAAGGGTGACAGGTGCAGGCCATCTCTGGCAAAGCATTGTGGTTTGTCGATCATGTCATCCCAGGCAGACAGATACTGGATCCCCTTAGAATGACAACAGAAGCTTAGCCAATAGCTGAAGTCAATCATTTTGCCCTTGTACTGTGGTATCATTCTTGGTGATGGCAGGATGCTAATCAGGGCTAGGGTCATACCTGCCTGGGCTACAAGATCGGACAGTTCCTCAAATTATATCTGAGAGCAATCAGTTTATAGACAGTACAAAGCAAGTAACAAAGAGATATGAAGTAAAGCAGAATTTCTCTCATTTCCTGAGGCTAAATAACTGGTATATCCAGTGCAGTCCCATGGTAAAGAAAAAGGGACCTTGGCCAACTTTGTAGGGGGTCCTTCGAGTACATGTACTATTTCACAGAGACTTTCAGTCACAAATCAGGCGTGCATTCAACTGATTAAAGTTATTAGACAGCAAGGTTCTTCACAATAAATGTGCTTAAATTATACAATGACAAAATTTTCAATAAACATGTAGGTGAATGGCCTTGTGGCAGAGCTCCTGCAGTATAGAGGTCAGATGTAATGATTGCAGGCTACTACACAATCACAGAATTTTCAGTAAACTTGTATCGAGGTCAGATGTAGTTAATGCAGGCTCTGCTCTATGATGGAAGATAGTGACTGATTGTAAGAGGAGACATATATATGTATAAAATGTGGTTGCTTATTTTTTTTAAAAAGCTAAACTAGTGGTCTGTTTTTGTGAGGGGCTGTGTGGGTTTGTGTGTGTAGGTACAGTTGGTGGAATTATATTGCAGCTGAGTTGCTAAAGGTTGGCTGCCACATAATACTTTGTGTTTTTTCTTCCTTAGTTGTGAGATCATAGTGTTAGTATATATACATATAAGTTTTGAGGTTGTGGAGGTAGGGCACCCACATCAGGTGTCAAAGTAGCTTTTTAAAGGTATTTTTGTTTATTTTCTTTTTGTTTTATTTTAGGGTAACTAAGCAGAAGTGGTGATAAATATAAATGTATTGCTTATATTAGCGATCATTAGGTCAAAGTGTTTTTTTCTTTGATTTATTTGCATTGTATGGGGGGGGGTTGGAGAGTGATCACAACTGTAAATGTATTTCTCATACTTGTGATCATTAGGTTTCAATGTTTTTTGTTTTTGCTGTATTTGGTCACAAATTGAACTGCATAACATTTTTTGTTTTGTTCAGTTTCTTCAGCAATTAATGATAATATACTGAGGGGTGTATGTGGGAGAGTGAATGTCCAAGTTGTCTTGTGTTATAGTAACAAAGGGCTTTTTAAGGTAAGCCTCACATTAGTAATACATGCTAACTCAAATCCTGCCCCTATCCCTAAGGTGGGCAGGGGACAATGCCCCCCTTCCCTTATTTAGTAACTTGTGATAACCCTGCCCCTGCCTCTAACCCTAAAGTACAGCTTACCTTACAAAAAGCCCTTTCATTACACTATCACTATTCAGACAAATTTGAACTGAATATGTGGTTGCATTATGGGTAGTACACTGGAAAAGGAAATTTCTTTCCTCTTTCAGTATACTGTCCATTGCACAGGAACATTGCTACTATAATGATTGGTCAGTGTGTTTTGGTAAATGATTTTGTGTCACTCATTAAACATTTTAACCTTTCAAATACATAAAAATCAAACATGCTCACACAGGCAGACTAAAGTGTCATGCCTATCGGTAGGATCTATGAAAAATAGGCAGCCCATTTGCTGCTTTCTGCCTTTAAAGGATAACTAATGGTTTCAGTACTGAGATTCAAGTTCTCAGGAACTGAGATTGTGCTTTTTAATACCACAGTTCCATACAATTGTATGTGGTTGACTGACATAAGTACCTAGCGTTGGGTCATTGGGTGGCTTTAAGCACTGTTTGAAAACCTATTTGAATTAGCCTATGTCTTGTTTTGTTCTGCCTGCTTTTGGTGCTTGCTTTCATCGTTTTTCTTATGACATTATCTACTTACCTGTTTTATGTATTTATATGTTTTTATTGATTGTTTTAGCACTTAGTTATTTTTCCTCTTTTGATCTAAAGTTTGTACGTTCACCCTGTGCAGTGACTGGATTCAAGGAGTTACCTAAACCTGAGCTTTACATTGTACTCAGAAATCTTTCTGCCATACAAACACTTATAGGGGTTCCCCTTCATCTTTTCCTTTCTTTAGTTGCTTCATTATGCCAGAAATGTCCATTTCAACAACAGTGCTGGTGAAGAGATGTATTTTGACAAGAATGGTGACCCTCCGCCAATATATGATATCCTTAACTTCTCTTTCTTCCCAGATGGGACCAGCAGATACATCCAAGTTGGTAGGTTTGACAACACAGTCCAAGGAAAGCCAGAAATCAGTATCAATGAAGGAGATATTTTATGGAATGAACAATTCAAGCAGGTATTTAATTCCTCTGTGTCTCCTGCTTTTTAATTAAATATGCTATAATTGTTTTCCATCCTTTTTATTCTTAATGTCCTATTCTCTTTTGATTATTTTATTTCTTTCCAGTCTATACTTTCCCCAAATTACTTCCCATTGTTGAGTTTTTGGGGAATACGTAGGTGGATGTGTGCATCTTTGATATGCTTATATCACTGTAGCTATCCTTTCTATATGCCTGTAGGTCTTCTTCTTTTTAAGTAGAGGTATGTATACATTTAATGATACACAGAATGTAATCATTGGCAAAATTAGTTGAAAGAAATGTGCAATGAAGACCTTGTTAAACATAAAGCAAGCAAGAAACCCATCAAAACCAAGTATAATGTATTAAGTAAGCATTTTAAATTATAATAAAAATACACAAAGGGGGTAATTCAATAAAATCTACACGGAGTGATTTTCAGTGTAGGCATAGTGGCATGGAGCTTACACAGAAGTAAGCAGCCATGCAATCCAATAAACAGAGCAGAGAAGCGTGCATGAGTCTATGGACATGGATGTGCATGTGGCATGCAAACCACCTCATAAGCAGGTGAATTGCATGCAAATAAGGCTGCTGGAGTGACCCAGCAAGCAGATAGTCAATCCTGCAGAGCCCTTGTTGGTGTCCGAAGTGTACACGGAAAATTTCCATGTACAAGAAAATAAAAATTGAACAGGGGATATAAAAGCCCATTTAGAAGATCAAAAATTGCATAGTAGACACAAATATGTGCAAAACAATGCCCTGTGTATCCAGAAAATAATGCAAAATAATGTAATATAATTTTTTTAATGCTCATATTATGTTTGTGTGGTGTGCTACAGTGCAAAAACGTGCCATTATGCAAAAAAAAATATTTAAAAGTTTAAAAATGAAAAATAAGAAATATGTGAGAATAATGTGTTATGGGGCACTGCATGGAGTACCCACAATGGTAGATTTCAGGTGTATATTGGGAGGCAGGCCCTGGAATATTGTGGTATCCAGGTTGTGTGCACGGATCTGTATGCAATTGAGCTGGGGTTACTGAGTAGCAAAATGGGCTACTGTGTCTGCAGATAAAATAAATGTAGCCCCAGGATCATGTTGGTGTCCAGAGAAGAGCTAGCTGAAATCAAAAGGGGGTGTGTCACTATATGTTTAAGCGGATTTGAGCTCAGCGGCACCTGTTTGCATGGTGTGCTTCTCATCTAAGTACAGGGATGTGCCCAATGCTGCTAAGCTTTGTTTAACTTCAGGCGATTGTTTTAGCTGGCTTGAGCATGTTTACATGGTGCGCCACTGTGCTGAGTGTGTCCATCCATGAGGGTGTGTCTATTGACTGCTGAGCATTGTTTATACCATCTGGCGTGGGTTTGCACACTGCGCCACAGTGCTTAGCAGGGAAGGCAGTTAAAAAAAAAAGAAAAGGAAATAGTCTGTGAAAGCCAATCATGTATAAATTACTGATAACCCTTGTTCCACTTACTCTGGGCCATTCAAACCCCTCAATGATGTATCTGGCAGGTGGAATGCATCATAGTTAGCCAATCACACAGGCTGCATCTGCAGCAGACCACTATAAATTATGCACACACCCTACAATCTGATTTCTTCCCCATACTTTGCACCATTGGAGAGCAGACCTGGGAATTTTTACTGACAGAATGCTAGCGGCTGCTGCTGCTCTCCTACATATGTATGTACTAGAGGCTGAGGTCAATGCTGCTGCTGCTACTGACAATAGGCCTAGACTGAGAAGGAGAAGAGTGTTCAGGCCCAGAGTAACCTTCCAGGAGCTACATGAGCTAGAGATTTCAGAGTGCCACAGGGTGGACAGAGACATACTACAAGAACTCACAGTTCTACCGCCCTCAACTTAGACCCAGAGCCAACAGAGGGGAACCCATCCCAGTGGAAACAAAGGTATGTGTAGCCCATAGAATACTAGCTACAGGTACCTTTCAAAGACCAGCTGGGGACATAATGGGGGTCTCACAGCCTTCTGCATCCAGGGTATTCCACCATTTCCTGGCTGCCATGCAAACACATGCCAGTGAACACATTTATTTACCCTGTACCCCTGAGACAAGGGCCAGCAGTATGTATCTCTTCTACCATGTAGCACACTACCCTGATGTACTAGGTGCCATAGACTGCAGTCATGTACACATCAAAGCACTGCCCAGTGAGGAGGGTAGAGTCTATGTCACCCACAAGGGGTATCACTCCATCAACTGCCATGTCATGTGCAATGCCTAGGGCATTATAATGAATGTGTGTGCTGGCAGCCCTGGCAGTTATCACAACTCTCGTATCTGGCACACATCACAGCTGCACCAGATGTTTGCCATGGGAGACATCCCATATGGTCATCTACTGGGGGATGCTGGTTACACACTGTAACCGTGGATGATGACACCTATCAGAAATGCACACACACACTTACTGAAGAATGCCATAATGAGACACACACACAAACTAGGAACATCATGGATCATGTGTCTGGGCTGCTCAAGTCACAGTTCATGTGCCTCAAAATATCTGATCGAGCCCTGCAGTACTTTCCAGCCACATCTGCAATGATGTTCACAGTATGTGCCATGCTGCGTAATATGATCCTGCAGAAGCAACTGGGGTAGAATCAACACAGGAAATTGACGTACAGCCCCCCCACCACTGCCAAGGTCCCCACAGCCACACCGACAGGAGGATTCAGAGTAGGAATCACCTGAGGTTGTCCCTGAAGGCAGATATAAGCATGCCCAGTATGCCCTGGCCTTGGCAAAGAGGCAACACATAGCTCATGCACTGACAACCAATAGTCCTAGGAACTGACACCTTACTCCAGCTCACATACATAATAAAAAGGATGCCAGCCACACAACACATTACAACCTGAACCTCACTATGTATTGGCTGTGTACTGCATGCATCAGACAGAGTCAGCCCTGCAACACAGGTATGTCAACTGCTGCATTCACAAGGTAAGTCACTCTCCTTAACAACAAATGTACGGGGTACTACACTATGGTAGCATATGCATGGACCTGCTGCATGTATGCAAGGGAATAGAGTGGGCTACTGGGCTACTTGCAGAGACCTAACAGCTATGTGGGACAACAGGTACTCTGTCCAATAGTGACTGCCCCATAGTATCCAGTAGGCCACAAGGCAGCAAAACCCACTGCAGTATGCAAGGGAAATGTCAAGTAGTGGGGTCATAGGACAGACGAATGACTGTCAATGCCAGGGTCCCCTACCCACAATACATCAGTGTTCCAATACAACTGCAGTAACAGTAT
>NC_056739.1:474459982-474534982 GCF_019279795.1 Protopterus annectens
AACTCTGTGTGTGTGTGAGTGTACAAATATATTCCCATGCAGCAGTACACTCAAATGGGTGTGCAATTTTCATGCATTTTAGTGCCCTGTCAGTAGCTGCAGGCCCTAAATTGCTCGCATCTACCTAGGCATAAATGCTATCTGCCACCAGCTACATTTGTATGCACAGAACACCCAGGTGGCACATATCAAGGGTATCAGGCCTTGTCACAAGGTATGCATGCATGATCAGGTACTGCCACTATGGTAGCTTGAGTGCACATGGCCACATGGACTCTCAGCAGATGGTGTTGCTGACCTACATTCACATGTCTGATGCCCAACTTCAAACAGATGTTCCAGCAGAGACAATGTGCAGTCAAGGACTGACAATGTCTCACCAAAACATCTCTCCACTACATCAGTGAAATTATCCGTGGTGTCACCAATGTGGTGGACAGAGTCACGGCTGTCAGACTGTGTTGCATCCATAATTCTGAGCATCCATGTGGTGTTGCATTCAAAATGTGTCTGTGCCTCCATGATGGACCAAAACATGCATCGGGTGACCAGTGATGTGACAAATGTGACAGGTGATGGATGGGCAGCAGTCCACCTTCGAGCACCCCCATCAATCTGCCTGTGTGGGACCTTGCTAGCTCTCTGGCTAAGACCAATGTCTACACTCACTGATGCCATAGTTGCTACACTCTCCTGTTCGAT
Source organism: Protopterus annectens (assembly GCF_019279795.1). NCBI lineage: Eukaryota > Metazoa > Chordata > Ceratodontiformes > Protopteridae > Protopterus > Protopterus annectens. The sequence goes on from NC_056739.1 coordinate 474,460,685, forward strand.
GTCACCACACTCTGGCTATCCAATATCTGTGGCATCAGGGGACTGGGTATGTGCGGGCATACTGACTGCATATGGGGACAATGGAGGAGGAAATGGTATGTCAACCCATGGGACAGATTCAGCCCCCAACAACCCCACTTGTGCCTCAGTATGGCCACTATCATCATCAGAGTCTGATGAGACACTAACATCAGGTTGTGAGGTGGACAGAGTCCAACCCCCTATGTTCACCTGTGAGGAAGAAGACAAAATAAGTACATTACTACCAGCACTATTATGTATGGTAATACACACACACACATACAGCTGAGGAGCCACAACTGCTGTACACATACCACATCTTATTTCTGACCCCATGCACAATACACAAACAGACTACAACATACACAGACAAGACAGGCCCTTATAACATGCACTGCAGCTACATCCAGTTAATGTTGACAGTACTATACACCTATGAGATAAGCAGTATGTAAGTGCATCTGATAGACCTACACCTAAAACACTGTGCACCTGTCTTGAGCATACTATGTCATTTATACTATCACTGCTTCAGGTATGTAATATCTCCATATTGTGTGTGAACAGGCATCTGTGAGTGATTGTCTCCTGTATAGCAGACTGCATAAACCTTCTCAACAATAAGTGCAAATGTGTTACTGCTCCTGCAAATACACATCTTGATTATCTATTCAAATGTACTTCAGTTAATACCTCTAAAAGAGAACATACAAATATTGTACTCTGGCTAAGCAAAACAGTTGTGCCTAGGTCAAAATGGCAGCCTTTAACATTCTTAGGGTATATATGATCCATAAAACAACAGTATCACACTTACCAGGTGCAGGACCTTGGACTCCAGCCACACCTGATGTACTTATGGAAATGTGAGAGAGAGGTATTGTCATATGTTGCATTGTTACAGGGTAATATGTGCATATACCAACATGTAGAGTAGTTAATGTGATTCTGGCTACATTGTTGACATTCTGAGTATGTGTGCACAACTGTGCATTAAAACCAAACCCCCAAAAGCAGATAGACCTGACACCCATGCACTATTGTATGCAGAGGCTGCCACAATGACTGATGCAGTATTACAGTGATGAACAACACAGGAAGCCTACCTGGAAGCTCCTCTGATGTGGACGCTGTGGCACTCACCTCCACAATGTATGAGGTGATGGATGGTTAGGAGGTGGTGGATGAACCCTGGTTTGCCAGGAATTCCTCTGTGGCTGCGAGTGTTCATTCTGCTGCAGGCCCTCCACCAGTGGCAGCATGGTTTCTGGTCACAGAGGCATCCCTTTGCCATAAAGCATTGATCATATCTGTTTCCCGGTGCCCTTTGCCATGCAGCATTGATCATATCTGTTGCCCGGTGTCAGACCTGCTCATAGGTTATGTCCTGTAGCCCTATTTGGTTGACTGCTGTAACAAGGTCAGCTCACAGTACTGCACATTGTTCATGATGCTGATGCCTCCTGCACAGCAGAATGCTATGATGCAGTCTGAGGGTATCAAGGACAACATTGTTTTCAGCATCTGAAAATGGTGTGTTCCTCCTTCGATACATCTGTCCTAAAAGAGATCAAGAGGGGAACACATCACAGGACCAAATACATAGATATCCACTATGTACAGACCCTGCACAACCAAAATGGCCTGCAATATCTACTGCTACCTCTCACTTTATACCCCACAGTCTATCAATGCACTATGTATGTGGCTATCACCAACATAATAGCAATACCGGTATGTTCCTGTGTGCAGTGACAGAATGTGCTGTATGTCTCCACACCCATAAATGCCATCTACCGTGGTGTGTCCCCTATGGGCATAGTCCCACTTCTATGTCATACAGCCACTGTCAGATACATAGGTGTGTGTTATTACATGTATATGGGGACAGTCCAGCAACACCAGTATACCGCAATGACAGACAGCAATGCAAACCTGCTGTGTATATCTTCTGTGTAGAAGTCATACCTGTCCAGTACACAGATGTTTGTGGCATGTGTATGTGTGCCTGATATATGTGATCCTGTTGGCACAAACATGTGGATGTCTGGCAAACAGTTGGCCAAGAATTGCTGGTTGTTGTTTGCATATAGAGAATCTGTCTGTCACATGCTAGAACCCCCAGAAAAAGCTTACGCTATAGTAATATATGTTACTCTATTCATACACTTGCTTTGCATGACCAATATGTACACTCTGTCACTGAGGTTGGGCCTGTGTCCCCTCCACTAATAATGACTATGACCTGAATTCCTGCCATAGGGGGTTGCCAGGTATGTTAGCCATAGCTGTCAAGTGGTGAGATACGAATGTCGACAAAACAGTGACCTAGACAGAGTATATCAGGGACAGTCAGAGACACCTTTATTTTATTTTATTTTTCTGAACTGTTCCTGTGTGATATTCACGGACTCAGAGGAGGTGAATGACAGTACATCATGTGACATGACAGCTGTATCCACCCTTACGTACTGACAATATATGTAACTCACAATCCAGTAGCTTTTGTACAGGAACCGACCATTGTAGGAGGGAGTGTAAGGGCCAGAGCTGTGATTTTATTCACAGGCGGCACAGTTGAGAGGCATACCTGTAGCTGTTGGACAGCAGAATATCACCAACGTGTCACTCCCAGAAATGTAATACAGGCCTACTGTTCTAATTACTATTCTCTATAACTGCAACCTCCCATCTGCGTCCCATTATATGGGGACATGTACGACATACCTGGTAGAATGACATAATCCATATGTAAACAAATCCTCTTGAAAACAGCTTGCTAACTCATAGTCTGCCTTGGTAAAGCAACTTACAGAGCTGTTTGCCATAGGCAGTTGTAGGTCATACTCATTAACAGGTAATCGCCTGTGCACCAATCCATGACTTGCTAATTGCATCCAACACAGCTGGGTTGCACTTCCATTAGCCAATAACATGGCACTACCATGCAATATTTAAGGTGTTCATGTAGGCCTTGGCCCCTTTCTTAGTCTTTGAGATGGACATTAGTGAGGTGTGGAGACTACATCATTGCAGAGGGTAGGTATAAATTCTGCCCACTGTTGAGATTTATGAAGTATATCTAGAATTTTGCATGCTATGTTTGGCCATTGTCAAATGACATTGTGATAATCTGGCAGTTCAGTGTTAAACATTTTGGGTTGAGGTCAATAAGGGAGAAGAGACATGTGAGTGTCAGATGTCATGCCCATCAGAATATGCATGCTGCTGCAGTAGCTGCTAGTCTATCAGCTCACTATGTTTGTAGGGGCAAACTGTGAAAGATGTCCCTGTTGCCAGACCGTTTCCCCCTCCTTATGCATGGGTGTTGTCTGGATCCCTTGTTTTAGGAGGTTGTAATATATGGTACGTGTGAAGCAGGTAGCTTAACATACAGCTGCATATGTTGCAGGCTGCAGTTGCGGCTGCAGCCTAGGACACATAGGGGGGAGTGTGGACACTTTGGAGGACAGCAAGGTGTACGTGTCACTGAGGGACCAGTGTCAGCTCTCTCATTACACCACAGCGAGGGTGAGGGTACCCATAACAGTCAAGTTGAGGCATGTGCTTAAGGTTCACCTGTTATGTAACAGTACCAATCAGAGAGTAGTAGGTGACATATTGGTAGGCTATACTAGTATATGCCTACCTACAGGCCTTTGACTCATAAACATGGGTAGCAGTTGATTCAGTAGCAGCAACTGGTTTTGGTTAAAATTGAATGACTCAGTCATTATTTGCTGTATTCACAAGAATGCAACTGAAGTGCAACACATTGGATTCAAACCCAGGACTGTGGGTGGAAAAATGTACTGCATGCAATGCATTTAAACAGACTGAGCTACTGAGTCAGCGCTGCAGTCAATGTATTTGCAAGATATATGTGCATGCATACAATCTGTGACACAAGATTTGCATTAGCATGTGATTTCTGAAGGGTATGGTGTGACACGCAAATGTCTGCCATGATATTTTAACCTCAATCTTTCATGACTTGCCAGTACTTTACCAGACACAGTTGTTTTTGTGAAAACCATGCCAAAACTAGGTGCAAAACTGTGGACATTCTGCAACAGTCTGTACAGTTGACAGATTTACCTGCTATCCCAGGCCTCACATACATCCATTATTATTTATTTGGCTGTGTACTGGTGTAGTGTCTCCATCACAGTCACAAGTACACTCCCATTTTTCCCATTACATGTACTTGCAGTGTTAGTGACAATCAGCATATGCTGCTGGAAACACCTGACTTATTTCAAAGCTGTGTGGTCTAATGGGCTAATGCACTGTGATGTAGTTGACAGAGGCCTGGGTTTGAGAAACACATAAGATGATTAAGGCAGTTTTAAGGAGGTTTGCATGGTGCGCCGCTTAAACCTGTGATGAAAAAGGGGTGATAGGAAAGTGTTGAAATGGAGGAAAGCAGGGGGAAAACATACTGAAAGACAGGTAAGGTTGCGCAAGAAGGGTGTAGGAAAGAACCATAACTTTCCATTTCTTCTACAGCAACAGCTATGCAGGTTTTACAGAATTTGGAATTTAGAGCCTCACACCCTAGAGAGAGGGGTGAGGGCAACATAAATGTGTTCATTAATTAATATAATAAGTTCTGTTCAGTGGACACGTGCAAAATGGAAATCTATGTATGGAGCGATATTTTTTTTGTGCGACAGGAGATCTTTTATTAAGGAGAGAATGGAATGTTGGGGGAGGGTATAGGTACATGTGGGAAGGTAGGTTGGCTAGGAGAAGTTGCATTTGTGGACAGACAAGACAGACAAGACAGCATATAGGGGTGGTGTGTGACACATGAGGGAGGTAAACACCTTGGACGGGGAGGGTGTTGTGGAATCAGACGTGCATGTGCCCCCAGATCACAGCAGCTCCCCACCCATGGGCAGTCAACACTACTGCTTCACTTCCCTGAAGGTGGCTGTGCTGCAGGCTTGGCACCGAAGCTACCAGGCCCCTCCAGGTTGGTAAATCTGCCTCAATTTGGCATAGGCATTGCTTATACCCATGATGAACTATCCTGTGCACCATCACCGGTAGCTGATCCTGGGTGACAACCCCCTCTCCATCCCCGCTCCTGGGGGGTCCACTGAGGCAGTTCTACCTGTATGTGGTGCAGCGTCAGTGGAGAGGATACCACCAGCTTGGGTCCAATATGTGCTGTGACTTGGTGCCATGGCCGTCTGAGGTAGGGTAGGCGGATCACCAGGAACTGACCTACCCAGTCGAGCTGTGATGTTGAGGTATTTCAATGTGTATAGGTAAGTAATGAACAAAACATTTAGTTAGCTATAACAGCATGCCAAAACATTCCAAATAACCCATTGACATAATGCATAGTATATGGAACACAACAATGAGTAAGATAACAATGAATATAGTAACAGCATGTCAGTAATAGTTACGGCATAAGGCCAACAACATAGGTAATTCAACAAGATATGTTAGTATGCAACCATTGTCATACATAACAATAATAAAACACAAGGCCCAACATAATGTTTAGAGAACAATATATGTTAATAGTAAACCGTAACCAGTGTATAACAATAATATATTATGAAGAAGATAAGAAGTTGGGGGAAAGTCCAGTCCATTAATACCAGTATAGGCTATATATTATGCAACAGTACTGCTATATACTCTACAGGTCTGTCCTTCCTTTATGTATAACAGTGCCCTATAGCTGCTGTAGCATGTACATGCCTCTCAAGCTATCCACATGGGACAGTATTGGGTAAGCAGTAACACCTACAAGTAAACAACTACAGAAGACAATTACATATCAGGTGGACCTATATAATTACCAAGGTGTACTGTGGACTGATGTAATGTGACTGTGCTATTGACATAATCAAGTCAATGATAGATCTGTAACAGAGGGATTAGGCAGCAGTGATTACAGTCCATGACAGCATGATACTTGAGAGACATGCATCATGTATAGTACAGAGAGTAAACAACTATCATACCGTCCTTGGCAGGCATGGGGTTAGACCATCAGCAAACATTCACAGACACACCAGGCATACAGTCATATCAAGATTACCTTTACTTATTGTATTATCTTTTATTATTTTTGTACTGTTTGCATTTATTTTATGATGTCTTAGCACATTCCTGATCAATGCTGTTAACACTTTGTTACAGCTGAGCACACAAATTATTAACCCATAATAAGGGCTACTGCACCCTTTTACCTGTAATTCCTGTGCGGAGAGCATCTGTTAACAATACGTAACTAATTTAGTAATATTTATTAATAATTGTACTTGTCACTGGATTCAAACCCAGGTCTGTGTGTGACAAAATGTACATCAGACACAGCATTCAACAAACTGAGCTATTGAGCCACTGCTGACAATTGATTGACTGATACTTGCCTAGAGCTCACCTGGAAACAAAATATGACCTGGTAATAGTAGTAAAGTTTTGCACAAGACTGCAGTGGCAGTTGAACACGCATGAGATTCATGCATGACAGCGATACTAAGTAAACTGTACATAAATACATAGAATGCAGGTGTACAAAATAAACTCTTAATGGGTGGAAATTCTGTGACATATACAAACTATATCGGAGTATTGGGTTGGCTACCTGACCCATATACAGTTACAAATGCTATATTTGCTGTCTACAGCTATTACAGTTTCATACTTGCCTGCAGCACCATACCCCAGATCAGGAATGCATATAGCTGAAATGCAATAGTTAACACAAGACAATCCTGATATACACACTATACCGTGGATGTTCCTGGTATTGTTTCAGATGTCAGTGCAGACCAAATGTCATAATGCATATATCTTGTAGTACAGCTCTAAATCTACAGTTTAGCATAACACTCATTCTTAGCTATACCTTGAGTCAGTGGTATTCTTTGTGTTCAGAGCAGATGTCATACTCGATTTCATGAACAACAGCCCTACTTATACACATATTGCACAGCACAGCTTTATTAGGGGTACCTTCCTGCAGTTATTGGTATATTGCTGAGTCTTTGTTGCACAACAGTTGATATAATGCAGGTGTTGCAACACAGCTGTAATTCCACAATTATTGCAGTAGAAACTTTATTTCATTAACATTATAAAGTTTAATGCTTTAATCTTCCCTGTTTATTCTACTATAGTTGTCAGTAGTCACTTATTGCAGTACAGGCCTACACCACATTCATTGCAATACACAAATCTGCACTGTATGTACCTACTGGCAGTGAATGATTTACTCTATCTTGTGTATTTGACTATAGATTTCAAATTAATTTGTTCATAGGTTCATAGATTAGTACTAAGCTAACTGTCCTTGTGAGCCATTTTAAGCCTAGCCAATTAACCCTTGTGAGACTCAAACCTTGTACCTTGTGTTTGTAAGGCAAACACCTTAACCACTAGGCCACCCTCCCAACCCTACTCACCACACTCATGATGCAACCTGGCCAGGTACCCTGCAGGGGCCTCTAGGTTGAAAACTCTCTCCACTGCAGCTGTAGGGAGATAAGCACACCATTATGCATACCTTTCTGTCACACATTCAGATTTGGTATTGGTAAAACAATGCTGACAGTACTTACAAACGTGGGGAATTCCTATCCCAAGCATCTGGGATCCAGGTGTTCCGAAGTTCCCACTTCCAGTGCTTCAGATCATCATAGTGGTGATGGACCTGTCACCTGTGCGGGGAATACCTGTAGCACTGGTGAGATTGAGTGCCTGATGGTCGCAGGCCTCTGCCTTGTACCCTGATCCCTGAAACTGGCCCTGCAGCAGCCAGTGTTCATCATCTTTCACTAGGAGCCCAGCCATGACCCTGTACTTCAGAATGCCTGACCTCTGCACCCGGAAGCATGCACCCTCTCCAACACCTACCATAGTTCCTGCACACTTCAAACTCCAACGGGTTATGATATATTCCTGCCTGTTGCATTTAATATAGCCCCTTTTCCCATCCCTACAGGCCATTGGGCAATTTTTAAAAATGTGGCACATTGCTTGGCACCTCGCAAATCAGTACAGCTAAGCTGAGCATTTCTTAAAATGGCAATGCTAAGCAATGCATAGCAGCACACAAACCAGGTAAGTGCAGCAAAGTGGTGCCAAGCACTGCCAAGCAGTGCTTAAACAGAGATTGTTTAAGCAGTGCTTATCACGGCTTAGCAGAGCTTAGATGAGCACAGCAGATCATGATTTCAAAATAATTGGCATAATTTGTCTTGCGAAAATAATTGCTTAATTTCCTTTCCATGTATTCAAACTCTGCACCTACTGCACAGGAGGCCATAACTCTATCTACTTGGCTACATAGATATGTAGACTGCTGCTATACTTTTACATACACCTCTCAGCTATGTTTGAGTACTGCTAAGCACCATGCCGTGGCATGCAAACCCACTCAGCTATGCTTAAACTTGACATTTGAATAATAAATTAAATGCACCTGCTTACTGTTTTTAGATGTCTGGCCCATGTCAATCACTGTGTGCTGATCCACGCTATACAAATTTAAATGTGTATATAGATATATATAGATATATATATATATATATATATATATATATATATATATATAATTGAATTTATTGCTATCAGACACTTGGACAGTACAGGGGTGTGTTACTGATCTATGGACACAGTTAGTGACACACTCCCTACACTGATTCAATACCACCTTCCCTGGCTCTCCATCAGTAACACGCCTTCATTAATATGCACATCTTTGCAGGCTCTACACTATTCCTACATGGATGATATTAAATCTGGGGGACAATCTTTTCCTAACCCAACTTTAACATCACAATGCATACAAGATTTAAATTAATGGTTTAACTTAACATTTTTTACAATTAAAATCTTCTCTATCATTCATTTGCTTACACTTCACCTTCTGATCAAAAACTACAAACCTATGAAACTTTGTAGCTGCTGCATTTACCTGACTTTGATGTCCAAGATCTAAGTAGCAACTATGATAATTAAACGAGTTGCACTAAAAATCAGTGTTTATGTAGGGAGCTTTATTTTGATGATATATATACTAACTCAGTAGTCATATATCTGTGACATAACTGCAAAATTGTAATGTACAAGTCCCATTTAAATAATGGTATATACATTTACATGTATAGTGCAATCATAGTGTGGTGGTTTTCACCAGAATGGTATCTGTGTGTTTCAAGATAAGGTAAATAGTGTGATTAAATGTACATAGAACTGTCACTTGAAATAGGTCCCATCATATATTAGGCAGAGAGGATTTTGTATGGTAAAATTTACAGCACCAATAATGCATTTAAGAGATGTATAAGAAGGCTGTATCCCTACCAGTTAAGAATGAAGTTGGTTCCTTATTTTGGGGATTGTAGTAGGTTCACCTGTTCTAGGTAGTGCATTAAGATGAACCACTGTGGAATCATATCTTTAGAAACTTGGTTATCATTCTACAAAGGAACCCAGAGATAGAAGAGTCCTACTTGGAAACACTTATGAGTGTGCTGTTAATATTAATTCCTTACCAGAAAGGAGTTACTAGACTTTGTGTTAAATTGTAGCTTTATTCTTTAGACTCTGAGACATTAAATGAAAGAAGGCTTTTATTTTACCTTTGATTGTCTTTAACAAAAGTTTATTTTGATGTCATTGTTTTGAGAAGTATGAATATATTTGATTCGAGATCTGAAACATGAGATTGAATGACAGAAAAAAATGAACTTGAGATAGTCATTTCTCAGGACATTCCCTTTTCTCTGATGTATGGTGATCTCAGATTTAATATATATAAGTTTTGGAGGTATGGTGGGGCTTGCCCACCTGCAAAAAAGAAATTTAAAGGAGAAGTACAATGTTCAAGATTCCCTCTTCTCCTGCAGTTTCATTTTTTTTTCTTTTTTTAGCATGTCGACAGTCTGCATATTGAGTGCCAACGTTTCAGTATGGAGCCACAGAAAAATACATCATATTTACTTCCTGAAACCATTAAAGGAAGTACAAGCATCAGTAGCTTAGCAACAAATACTAGTAGATCTGGTGAAAAACGAAAACTAACTCTTGTTGCAGTTTAAGAAGATGAAACAGAATGTGAACAACACAAGTAAGAAATAAGGTCTGTCATTTGGCTTAGAGGATTAAGGAACCTTATTAGCTGTTCCCTGTGATCCAGAGGTGTAAGATTTTATTCCCTCAGCCTCTGTTGCCTAACTGTGTGACTGAGCAAGTCAGTTAACCAGACACAGCTCCTGGCTGACTGTGAATAAGATCCATGGAGATCAGTGCTCAACCCTGGAGAACAAATACAAATAAATAAATAGTTAACACTGTTTTTCAAAAGAAACAGTATTTTCAGAACTACTTAGCAGAGCAGAACTGATTCCAACCCTTAATGAGATCACTATGGAGAAAATATTAAATTAAAAGCTTAAAGAATACAATCACAGAGATTCTTTGGACAAAGAAGTACACAAATGTGTAAGATTAAGGTAATACAGTAGATGTGTGAGAAAGTCAGCGGAACATCCTCGTACTGTTACACCAGAACATATGGAACAGTGAGGTTTTGAAATGATTTTCAAGGAGGCTAAACATTTCCTAACATAACAACTACCAAACAAAAAAATGGTAAAGATAAGATTCTTGGTCATACAAAGGGGTACTGGCTGATCACTGTAATGGCTGAACCAATGGAAAAGATAGTTTTCTCAACACCGCAGAGCTTATTCATTTCCCCTACACTTTGGGTTACATGGTATCCCTGTGACCTCTCAGGTACTAATGAACAGAGTCCTAAAAACCCATATCACATGAAGGACTTGGACATCCATCAGCTAGAGCAGAGACTGTGCTACACTCTGTTAGATAAGTCGGGTTAGCTTTCAATGCCTACAAGAACAATTTAGGCTTGACAGAGATAAAACAAATAAGGTGTCATTGGTTGGAGAATTGTTTATCCAGTGAAAGAAAAAGTCTGAGGGTGTGAGAAAATGGCTTACTCCTGCCACCAGGAGGGAAGTGAGGGTACTCTTGGGATAGGCTGATATTGAAGCAAGTGTGCACCACTATGTTGCATCAAGAACTTTCTCTCTTAAAAATTAGACCACTAAAAAGATGCCATTTAAAGTGCAATGGACATTATACATTGCCTTTAGACAGACAGCTGAAGAGAGGGTTGTGCTCAGGATCTGTGTAAGTCACTCCAAATTTCAGTAGACCTTTTATAGTATATAAAATTGCATCAGAGATAGGTCTGGGGCAGTATTATCATGGGCATTGTTGTGCAAGAACAACAAATGTTTTAGAGTTGAAAATTAAATAGAACCAAAGCTATGTATTCTTCCATTAGGAAGGGATACTTATCATTTTAGTGGAAACGTTCTTCATGAAAGCATACCTCTCAAGTGTACCTCATTAGGAGGAACTTACCTCATTTGAGGTCTTAAAAAGTTCATGTTTCTCGAAGTTCCTCGAAGTTCCACATTGAAAGACTCTGTCACACATTCAGTGTCAGGGATTTTTTTAAGTGAAATCCATTGTAAATAGAAATTAATCATATTAATTCATTAAAATACCTTCTTTATAATTAAAACCAGCATATTTTAACCATCCCATGACCTTCCTAGTTGAAGTTGTTAGTAAGCCATTAGTATGTGTTCCACATTTTGTCCATTTGTTCCACATTATGAGGGCTAGTGTTCCTAATTTTGGACATGGAAGGTTGATAGCTATGCATGAAAGTATTACCTTCTTGGCCAAGAATTTATACTAGATATCAATCATATCCAATCCAATGTGCTCATTGAGCAAACAGAAAGATGGCAACTCAAAATTATGTAGGTGGGCAGATATTTTTGCTGGCTTTTAAGTTCTGTGAAATACAGACATGCCTCAGCACATTATAAAGCAGATGGCATTATAAGATAGTGTAGTGGTTCTTGCAAGAACAGTGCATGTGAGTGTTGTAACATGATGTAACTAGTATGAACAAATGTACAGAAAGCTGCTACTTTAAATAATCTGGTCTTACCAGTGGCTGATTGTAATAAGGCAATTCAGATGGCCATCCAGTCTGCACACCAATAGGGGGCCTATGGCCAACCAACCACTCAGTATCAGCAAGAAAATAGTTATTGTGTTTGAATATTACAATCATTAACATAACTACTTATTTTAAGAAAACAACATTGATTAATGATTTTAACAGAACTATAGGTTGTATAAAAAGATTTATAAAGTTTAGGAAATCAAAAATGATGAATTCATTGTTTAATAACATTAAATCCAAGCTTGAGTATGAAATAACAATATGGAAACCTTATAAGAAAACAAACACGAGTAAACTGGAAAGAGTACAGCAGAAATATACCAAAGGCATCTGTGGATGTGAAAATTTAAGTTATTATGAAAGACTAAAATATCTGAACTTGTACAGTGTCTCTTATAGGTAACTAATCTTCTTCTTTCGGCTTTTCCCAGTTAGGGGTTGCCACAGCGGATCACCTTGTCTGCACATTAATTGGCAGTGGAGTTTTACAGTGTCGAGTTGCCAGCCTGGTGCCCAACCTTCCACAGAAGGCACACTCACATGCACACCTAGGGCCAATTTAGAGTATCGAATCCACCTGCAGCATGTCTTTGGAATGTGGGAGGAAACCGGAGCACCTGGAGGAAACCCATGTGACCACAGGGAGAACATGCAGACTCCGCACAGAAGGCACCCTAGCCGAGGATCGAACCGGAGAACTTCTTGCTGTGAGGCGGCAATGCTAACCACTGCACCACCGTGGCCACTCTCTCTCATTGGTAACTAATAGGAGATTTTATTCAGGTATATAGGTAATTTAGAGACAACTATCTCTAGGAATGTCTGGGGTTATCAAAAAGTACTAGAGAATCATCAGACAACCTATACAGAAGACTCTATTAATTTCATGAACTTAAATTTTACTTTGACCTAGGAATTCCCATTCACGTCATGGTATTAGAAACCCAAAAGACTTGGAGAAATAAAAAAAAGACTCTGTAGGAATGAGAAGTGTGCTAATTGGTTCACTGAGAAATCAGCTGCTGCATGGAACAGACTACCAAACTACATTAAAGCAAATACTAAGAATAGTCTGGACACATTATGGGAATACCTGTTTTGGTATATTGGCAGACTAAAATGGCCTTAATGCTCATGGTTGAAATATTTCTATGTATGCATATATGTAACATGCACCACTGTTGCTATTTGGCCAGAGATTATTTATTATTGGGTTAAAAGTGTTTTTCTACACTAAAAACGAAATAAATGTTTTCTGACCTTATTAAATCAGCAACAGCTTTCTACATTTTGCTGGAAGAAAATTAGCAGTAAGCCTGCTGATATTAAATAATATACTGGAATGGTGGATGGTCACATGCAGAATCATAGAAGGAAAGATGAGTAGTGGAGCTGAACTTGGCAGTGTGAGGTAAAACCATGTTTTTCAATTCTGGGAGGCAACCAGATATTGGCAGCAGTGCACAGCTAGCAGGGTTGCCATCTTACTTGAGGGGGTCTATAAATGTTTTCAATAGCTGCTCATACCTCTCAGTCAGACATGTCTCTGGCTTTGCCTCAGTCTGTAACAATAAGCATTAGTGTCATATTCAGAGAATATGAGTATTGATGCAAAACAGATTGCTCTTTAAAATTTTAAATTAATTGGAGTAATATTTTTAAAAATTGTCCCTGGTTTTTGGTTTAATCCCACCCTTGCCATTATTTTTGGTTCTCTCCAGAATTCTCGAGCAAGGAAGTTGAGAGGTATGCAGCACCTCATCTTAACTTCAGTGTACTTAAAAAATAAATGGAATATTCTAGGGCTATAGAATTGGAGCAAGATGGTACAGAGTTCTACCCCCACCTGCCTGCCCTAAAATAGTTCAAGTGAAATGCATCAGTGCAGGGCTATTTTACATTCTTGTTCTTCTCTGTGAGAGAGTGAAGGTGTGTGATTTATATTAAACAATGTTGAAATGTATTATATGGCCCTCAATTTATCATAACCTAGCACATGAGGTATACATAGAAGTGATTATAACTGCTATGTGGGGTAGGGCTTTTCTTTGGATAAAACTAATGAAACCTTTTTGACAGTTTAAACAGTTTATAGTCTGAATGACTAGTGCACATTTATGTGAAGTATGATGGACTACTTGGTATTATTGTGGCTTGTACAGAAATACATGAAATATTGTACTGTGATTGATATAGCTTAATTCTTTGCACAATCAAACATCTAAGATGTACACTGTCAGAAAAATGGCTGTAAGTGTGATGGTCACTAGTGCCATCTGTAGATAAAACCGAGTTACTCCTGCTGCTATCTGGCCACTGTTTAATAACAGTTACTATAATAGAATGGCAGAGATAGTGTTACATAGTGTAGTGTATTTGCTGAAATCAGTATAAATCTAATTTTGCTATGGTTTATGCTAGTATATGGGAGGGGGTCTATATTACATCATCTAAAAGTCAGTCCAGCAAATGGTACTTAAATTGAAATTGCCGTTCATCGAACTGTTCATACTGAGATTGCAGTACAGTGAAGATCAGAAAATTTGCCCTTTCTTCATTGTAGTGTAAACTCAGAGTTGGTATGTGTATACATATATATATATATATATATATATATATATATATATATAAATATATATATATATATATATATATATATATATATATTTATGGGCTCACTACATAATCTCAAAATTTAGAAATATTGAATTTCAAAATCTCGAGACCATATAGCTAAAATTCCTAAATACCGAAAGACCAGAAGGGCGAATTTCAAAATCCTGAAGTTCGGAGATATTAAAGTAGTGCTTCTGGTGTTGTGGTTTGTGAATGGATAGGTGGAAGGTCAGTTAAGTATCTATGTTTAAGTGTGCTGGTTAGGGGCTTTAGTGTGTGTGTGTAAGAGTGTGTTGTGACTGTGATGTGTGTGTGCGAGGGGAATGTAGGTATGTGGTGGTGTTTCAGTGTATTGGTGTACTGTGACCTTGGAGTTAGAATATTTAAGTAGGGGGTGTGGGGGCACAGCCCCCCACATGGGGTTGCAGGGGTGCTTGCCCTCCTGCTTGTATATGGTGTAGGTTTGTGTGTTTGTGTGTGCTGTATGTTTAATGTAGTGTTCGGGATTTTGAAATTCGTGCTTCTGGTCTTTTGGTATTTAGGGTTTCAGCTATATGGTCTCGAGATTTTAAAATTCAATATTTCAAAATTTCGAGATTATGTAGTGAACCTATATATATATATATATATATATATATATATATATATATATATATATATATATATATTTATTTATATACATATAGATATAGATATATTTTATATATATATGCATATATATATATATATATATATATATATATGTATAGATATAGATATATATATATATATATAGTGAACCAATACATATATATATATATATATATATATATATATATATATATATATATATAAAATTAGCAGAGGTGTGGTTGGTACAGCATGTATAAACACAGATGATTTTTTTTTTTTTGTTTTTTGTTTTTTGTTTTTTTTTGGGGGGGGGGTGTTTTTTGAACTTTTGAGTTTCCATCCTTCTGATAGGGACCTATACATATATATATCTAAATATATATATATATATATATATATATATATATATATATATATATGTATACACACACACACACACACACACACACACACACACACACACACACACACACACACGCACACACTTGTCCATGTGTGTATGTTAGTGTATATATTATAAATGTCATCTTTGAAGAAGAAAAACATAAATACATTACAAAACATCCAGACTGCCGGCTTCTTTGGGAGATTAAAGACCCATACACCCTTGGCTCTGTTAGTGTAGTTTGAGACAGGCTAAGACTCTTTCTAATTTTCCTCACAAACCTCAGAGGTATGCTTGCGTGGGGTGCAGCAGAAAGAGTACTCATTATTTCTCTGGTTTTCCTCACAAATCTCAGGTGTGCAGAAAAGCTCTTTAGTTTGTGGTTCAGTTTAAAATAGTGTAAACATAATTTTTTTAACTTTACTCGCAAACCTGAGAGGTTGCACAAAATGGCACTGTAACTTGGCTAGAGGCAGTGTGCTTTCTAGGAATATCAAGTTGGAATGCATTATTGAGATAGTAATTTTTTTCTCTTTCCTCACGGTCAAACATCATGCAGATTTGCAGATAGCAATCTTTTGAGAACAGGGGCAAGGAAGCATACTGCATATTCAGATCCGACACCAAGTTGAAATATGTTACTGTGTTTTCTTTGTTTGTTCATTAATTTTCTTCCCAGTGTGATAACAGAGACGTGTAGAGATGGTGAGCATATTTTGGGGTTAGGGGCTGAGTGGGTATGCTGTGCATATGTACACTATCAACTAAAATATTTCTGTGGCTATTTGTAATCTCACCTAAATCAAAATTAAATGCCACATGAATACAAAGAAGGTGACTCTTTTTTTTTCTGGGGTGGTGACACAAATGTAGGCACTATTCTTAGATATGTTATGCATCTTTGTACCAAGTTGTCATCTTGTTTTATAGTCAGTTGCTATTTCATCAGATTTGAACATTTATCCTTGGATACAATGTTTCTTTCCTTGAAAGAAAAAAAAGGAATAAAATGGAATTTTTTGACTTACTCATAGTTTTTGTTCAGGTAATCTTTGGATCAAATTTTGGAAAAAAAACTCTAAAATGCTTCTTGAGGCATCTATAACTACATGGTTTCTAGGGGGTCTAGCAGCCTCAAACCCCTGAGTTGATTTAATAACTGTGAATGAAATAAAGTGCAGTCTTGTCTACTTGGGATATGTTAATAGAATGCAGGAAAAATCTGAAGATTAAGAAAAATATAAGTGAAGGAAAAAGAAAAAACTTAGTGTGGTAATGTCAGGATGTGGACTTAAAAGGAGAACACCAGGGGATATGTTTCATGGGAACAGTTAACAGTGAGGTAGCATGAAATCTTTCTAATATGGTGATATTTCACCTTAGGCTGGCACTCCAAATCTCTCCATTTCTCAGAAGAATCGGGAACAAATTCAAAAATAATGTGGAACAAAGGCAGTAAATTTAGGGGCAATTATTAAATATTACTTTAATTTACTTAGCAAGTAATTATTACGACAGGTTATGCAATAAAGTTTCTAAAGAATGAGAATTATGCAACTCTAATGTTTGTCATAATTGACTGATTGTAAATCTCAGTTATTAATTAGAAAATAAAAAAAATACAAAAAAAAAAACAGGTCAAAATATAAGGCAAAATCAGAAACATAAAATATAATCAGGGACAGATGAGACCTATGTCTACGCATAAAAAAAGTATCGGGTAGTGAAAAGCTGCATGTCATCAGAGATACTGCTGTAATGACAAAGAGGTTCATAAGGGACTATAAAGCAACTAGACCAAAATAAAACAACAGTTTTAACCAAATAATGAAAGAGCTGGAAAGAACAATAACTACTCCAGTACTAACACACAGTGTTACATGTCTTTCCTTTTACACTTCGAAGCACTGATTTTTTTTAACCTGGCATGATTCTAGTCTTAAAAATGAAGTAGACAGATTAAGATTAGAATATCATTGAGCGATAATAGGTTTCTTATCACTGGTAGGGAAGTATCCATGTGCAGTGACATTTATAAACAAGGTCACTGTTTTAGGAGATACCTGGTGATCAATACCAGATGGGCAGTGGATATTATGTCAAGAAAATATTTGGAATGTGACTTAAGTTACTGATGAGTAAGGAAAAGTCAAGGAGATAAACTGTTATGCACCATCAGCACAAACACTTATGGTAGGAATCCTTTCATGGAAATATCTGTTTATATGTTTAGGGGTCAGATACGATGATTCTACTATTATATCTTGCTCTAATAATCTCCCTCATCTTCTCTCCCTCACCGAAGACTCCCTTTTATCTGGTAAAAATTGGCTAAACTCCAATGAACTTTTGCTCAATCCCAAAATACAAAACTTCTTCTCTTCCTACCCAAATCTCTAGAACACTGTAAAAATGCCTTCTCAGTCACATCTCTTATTAATACTACTATCTCAGTAGAAACTCATACTAAACTCCTTGGCATTGTTATTGGTGACCAGCTTAAATTTGATATCCATATTCTACAAACCATCAAAAAAACTCACCAAAAACTGGGCCTATTATACAGAAATAAAAAAATACCTTACTAAAGACAATAGACATTCCCTGACTCAAGCCTATCTATTGCCTACTCTCGTCTATGCTGCACCGATATTCACTAACATACAATCCAACGTCATTTCTAAACTTGAATCCACCTACTATAAAATTGCTAGATTTGCTGCAAACCTTCCCTATCGATCCCACCACTGGACTGCCTTACAAAATCTTCTATGGCCCGAAGTCCAGAACCAAATCTTACTTTCACAACTCTGCCTTACTCACTCAACACTAACTAATTCCTCCCGCTGCCCTGCATTCTCTACCCTAATCTCTCCCTACTTTCCCAGACACTGCCACAGTAGTGCCAACCAAAATCTCTTGGAAGTACAGAAGCCCCTGAAACAAATAGGTAAACTTCTGTGTAGTCATTCAATTGCCAACTCCTGGGATAAACTAACATCAGAACTAAAAGCTGCCACTAACTGTTTCCAATTCAGAAAAATGGTAAAAGACTATATGCATAAAACATGGTCTTGTCCTTGCCTTACTCCAACCTGATATATCTTCTCCTCAACCCTCCTCTCCTCCTTTATTTCTGCACTAATGCACTAATACTCTGAGATTTCTGTTTTCCTTCTGCAGACTGATTTTATCAAAATATAGATATTAATTACATGTCATATTGTAACTTGTTTTCTAACTGCCTACCATTATCTATGCTGTCACTCTCAGTTTCTATGTAACAATCCTAAGACTTCTGATCAGTAGTTTGTCTTATTGCAAATTTAGCTTAAATGTACCATGCTTTTACTAATAATTATGCTCTACATTTACATTTTTATTTTTTGTTCTTCTGTTCATTTATCTTTTTGTATTGTTGAGGTTTTTTTTGTAATGTTTATACTACTTTGTATTGTTTATACTTTTTATATTTGGAGCTTTTCTTCTTAGGTATCTGCTGAAAAAGAGCTTTCCTGCCCAGTCAGACTAATCCGGTTAACAAATGTCAAATAAATAAATAAACAAATGGTAGCTTTTTTCAGGTAGAGATGTATAGATAAGGAAAGACATGATGTGAAAATGGATAAAGAAATCTTGTCTGTTAGTCTTATTAAGGAAGTGGGGTGGCCACGGTGGTGCAGCATTTAGCATTGTCACCTCACAGCAAGAGGTTCTCCAGTTCAATACTCAGCTGGGGTACCTTCTGTGCAGGGTCTGCATGTCCTCCCTGTGGTCGCATGGGTTTCCTCCAGGTGCTCTGATTTCCTCCCAAAGACATGCTGTTGGCCCTAGGTGTGAGTATGTGTGCCTTCTGTGGAAGATTGGGTGCCAGGCTGGCAACTTGACACTGTAAAACTCTACTGCCAATCATGAGCGGACAGGTGATCCACTGTGGCGACCCCTATCTGGGAAAAGCCAGAGGAAGAAGTTTTATTAAGGAAGCATGAGGAAATAAAGGTAGGTCATGATTTTATTTTTTAAAATGGTGTTTTTGATTAGACTGGAGAACTGGGAAATGTATTTTTTAAATTCTCTTACCCTTCATGCTATTAAAATATGTAAATCTGGTAAAAAGTATAGTTTCAAGAAGGGAAATCCAAAACAACATGTATGGCCAAAAAAGTGTGTGTTGGAGGTTAGTTTGAAAACTGTACAGGACCCAAGATGCACGTAACTTACCAGTGGGTACCAGCATGTGTTAGGCAGATAAGAGTTATACATGGTTCATTTAACACAAACAATCATGACATTAAACTATTTTTAAGAAGAGGGCTGCAGCCCTACTTTTTCAGAGAGAAGTTGGCCTCTTGTAGAGAGGTATTGTGTGTCTGGAACATTGTTAATAGATAGTGGGCCGGATTCACGATGGCTTGCACGGAGTCTAAGAGTAGAATAAGACTCCATGCAGCCATCATGTCCAACGAGGGATCCAGGAACAGCCTGTAGGGGTGTGTAAGAGAGCTCCTAAAGTGGCTCTTACACGGACAGGGCTGACATATGCAAATCACCTCAATTGCAGGTGAAAGGCATGCAAATGAGGGAGATTTGCGATTCAGGAAATCCGAACCTGTCCAAGTAAGAGCAGTGTTATTTGTAGAAATGTACCCAATTGACAACTGAGTACCATTCTGCAAATAGCAAAATGGAGCCGTGACAGCTCCAAATAAAGGTTGCATCCAGTGCAGGAAGCATGCCAATGGCCATATATACGGCCATTGGAAATGTTCCATGATGCAAAATTAAAATAAAAATATATTTTTTTCACCGATATCCGATGTTTAAGCATAGCGCAGCACCGCGCAAGTGGGCTGCACTCTAAAACACAGAATACTAAAAATTATAACCCAGAAATGTGGATTTCATTGAAAGTGTTAATGTACAATGCAAGGAAATGGCAGGCTGAAGACAACATGGCCACCGAGTAGAGGTTGCTAATGGGGGAAGCTCAGTCTAAGACATGTAACCAAGCATTAGTAGGCAATCCTATGTAAATGAGTGTTAGGATAGTGAATCACTAGTTTACATAGCAAATGAGCACAGTCAGTGGAGTGTAGAAGTAGGATATGGGGAGTAACAGAGTAGAAGATAGGTGACATCATGAGGGGGGTATGTTCGAAAGAAGTGAAGCACATTGGAGCAGAGTGGCATGTGTCAGCTGTCAGTTAGACATCATGGAAAGAGCTGTGTCAACAGGTAGGCTAGGGAAAGCCAAGAAATGGAAGGTGTATACCGTGGATAACACCAAAGTTTCTTGCTGAGCGTGCATGCGCGCGTGTGCGCGCGTGTAAACCCAAGTAAGACAGAGTGTGCGCGTGTAAGCGTGATTCCGTGCGTTTAAGCTGGAGTAAGCATGCATCAGGCTGTGTAAAGAGTTGTAAGTGCATTTGCACTGGTGTGCGCACGTTTTAACCCGAATAAGCAAGTTTTAGTGCATGTAAGCATGTGTGCACGCGTGTTAGCTGCTGTGTGCGTGTTTGCACTTGTGTGATTGTTGCTCCCCCCTGAGGAAACAGAAAGGAAAAAGAATGCACAACAAATAGTAGGAAGCTACCAGGGAGTACTAGCAGAGCTAGCAGGTGAAAACAATCAGAATCAGGCAATTACACAGGCAGTACACTAACCCAGCCCAGCCTTGCACTTAAAACTCTGCCAACAACAGTCCATTATGTTTCTCACAACAGACACTGCAGTAAGCTAATAGAAGTGAAAACTGAAAAAGCTTTACTGAGACAAAGAAATGTTAGGGGCTGCCATTGCTGTTATAAGGTGACATATGCAGCATGCTGAGGGTGGTGACAATGGAAATGCTGCTGGACAACCCACAGTGAGGAGACGGAAAAGAGTGTACAGGCCCAGGGTAACCTACCAGGGACTGCATGAGCTGGAGATAGTGGAGCGCTATAGAGTGGACAGAGACCTCCTGCAGCAAAATGTTGAGCTGTGCAGGCAACGCCTCACACACAGAACCAACAGAGGGGAACCCATCCCAGTGGAAACCAAGGTATGTGTTGGCCTAAGAATATTAGCAACAGGTACCTTCCAGAGACCAACTGGTGATATGATGGGGATATCACAGGCATCAGCATCAAGGGTACTACACCAGTTCCTGGATGCCATGTCAGCACATGTCGGTGATCATGTATATTTCCCCAATTCCCGTGAGGTATTGGCCAGCAATCTGCGTCTCTTCCAGCAAATAGCGGAATACCCTGAGGTAGTGGGTGCAATAGACTACACGCACATACGCATCAAAGCACCAGCCGGCGAGCGGGGTAGAGTCTACTTCAACCGCAAGGGCTTCCCCTCCATCAACTGCCAGGTCATGTGTGATGCCCAGGGCATAATACTGAATGTGTGGGCAGGCTGCCCTGGAAGCTACCATGATTCCCATATCTGGTATCTGATGCAGCTGTACCAGACATTTGCCAATGGGGACATCCCACATGGTCACCTAGTGGGGGATGCTGGCTATGCACTGGAGCCGTGGCTGATGACACCGATCAGAAATTCACACACAGCTGAACAGGAAAGCCATAATGAGGCACACACACAAACACGTAATGTAATCGAGCATGTGTTTGGGCTGCTCAAGTCACGGTTCCGGTGCATGGACACATCTAGTGGAGCCTTGCAGTACTCACCAACTACATGTACCCAAATTGTCATGGTATGTGCTATGCTACATAATATGATCCTGCGAAAACAGCTGCAGCAGGACCAGCATAGGCCTGGGCAAAACAGCTCCCCACCATTGCCAATGCCATCACAGGCAGAGCGTGACTCAGAGGAGGGACAACCTGAGCCTGCCCCCAGTAGGCAGAAGGAGGTGTGCCCAGTATGCTTTGGCCTTGGCAAAGAGGCAATGCATAGCACATACACTGGCTCAGTAGGAACTCTGGAAATGATACCCCTCTCCGACTTGCACATAAAGTAAAAGGGATGCCTAAGTTGACACTACCTGCTTCCAAACATGCGCAGGGAGTGTAGTATGTGCATCCAACATAGGCAGCCCTGCAGCACCACCTAAGGCATGAATGCCATGTGTTAAGCAATATAAAGCAGTGCTAAACAGCAATTACCACCATGTAGTATATGCAAACAAAATCACACACACCAACTAGCACAACTGTGATCAATGTTCAGTAATATTGGGCAATGTCCAGCAATGTTGGTGAATATTGAGCAATTTCGGACAAGTCTGGTCTAAGTAGGGCATAGCTGAACAAAATCCAAAATGCTCATATTTGCTTATCAGGCCCTTATGCCGTCTGGTCTGCTCAGTATGAAAATATAAAACAGCAATAGGCCTCGCACCCAGGATACTGTGCACTACAGTCAATGTACTGAACCACTAAACCATGACAGTATTGCAGTGGTCCACCTATATGATGGAATGTTGATAAGTCTATGCAAAGTATTCCATGGAAACAGTGCAGGCACAGCATAATCCTTGCTGAGTTATGACACAAAGGTGAGACCTGCAGTGAGAACAGAACCTGACTTCCAACACACACAGTATAAATGTTAATATTGGTCATGTTCGCACACATCAGCAAATATAGTGGACCTCAGATAGCAACATACTGAAGGTTCACACTGGGCATGCTCACACACTTGAATAAATGAGACAAACATCAGGCAACAAAACATGTAATGTCAGAACTGGGCATGCTCACACACTTAGGCTATGTCTGAGTACAGCAGTGGGCCACGCATATCTGGCAGCTGCATGTGTTAACCCAGGAACCTGTCACTATACAGCAATCCACCCTGTGCACACAGTTATATGACAACAGACACATCTATAATATAGTGGAACCCTGACATAATCAAATATGTCCTGCAGATACTGAAGTTCTTCATGGAAACTGGTAAAGCAAAGATGATAAAGACCTGCAAACAGTATCAGCAATAAACATTGTGCATCATGAACATAAGCATATGTTCAGAGGTCGATACTAGGCTATCTGCCCTAGGGCATGTACAAACCTAGCCAGAGTGGGTTTGGCATTTGCAACCCTGTCACATTACTACACTGTGTGTGTGAATAGTAGGTCACACATGATAGCCCATGTACGTTTATGCTAGTGTGCCTCTGTCTAGCAGGGACACAAAGGATATCCCAGGGGTAAATATACAATCACCCATACAGTTGTCAAGATGTCTCCAGTAGGTGGTCAGTGGGTGGCTCTGCCTATGTGAAACTGGGATTACATTCTGTAGTGAGTGGAGCCTCTGGGATAAGAATCTGTCCCTCCACAATGTTCTATTAACATCTGTGCTGAAGTATACGTCCCTGCAGTGTGTAGCTCCAAGGGAGTTGGATATCCTGAGGTGGAGCATGTCCAGTAATACTGGTTTGGGTATAGCTGTAAACAACAGGCACACATCATATCTGAGTAGGTGGTAAGCGACTGAGTAGAGCTGGAATTACTGCATCTGAACTATACAGGGCATCTGTGTGAGTCCCTAGATTTGCTTGGTGAGGACCGTCCGTGACCAGTACAGTTGTTGCAGGTGTCAGGTAAGGTACACCCCAAATGTGGCATTGTAACCAAGCATGGATGTGATGAGTATAGGGGCACAATGACCTCACTCGATCTAGATGTGAAACCATATGGGATAAGGTGGCACACATAGCAGGTGTGTCCAACCACTTTGTCAATGTGAATGTTAAAGGTGATAGTACGAACAAGTGATGTCCCCAAACCCCTTACAACTCCTACCATATGTAATGGAGTACTACCTAGGTGTTAATGTGTGGGCATGTTGTTACTCCCAAAGGGGATGACTACAACTAATGGCATTTAGCTATAGGCCATGGCTCAGGCACCAGTCATCCATCTTTGTGAGACCCTGATTGACTATGCATGTGGCAGCTGGAGAGTTGATAATGGCACCCAGTTTGCAGTCAAGTGCAAACATGATCAGCCATATTCCCCCTGTGATAGCCTGTACGAAAGATAAATATATACTGAACAAGAGAGATCCCAGGACCAAGCTGTGTGTGATGCCATGTGTAACTGGTGTATAGTCAGACATGGCACCTGCAATCCTCACCATGTGGGTGCTATCCCTGATCTAGGTATCAATCCATTGTGTGAGATATGTGTCCAAATTGACGCTGGTGAGCCTATGCATAATTGCTCAGTGGGTTATTGTGTTGAATGTTTTTGCAAGGTTCAGGTAGGCTGTGTGGATAGCTGTCCCTATGTTGATGGACCTGTTAGCCATTTAATGAATACCTACAGGTTCAAGAGGCAAGATCTGGCCACAACAATGCTGAAATGAGTAGGACACAGTGTCTGTAGGTTCCCGATGTCTATGTGTAGGAGTCCTATGACAATATGCTTCATAGCTTTGCAGAACAGGCCACATAGGCTTATAGGGCAATATTGTCTGTGGTCCATTGTGGCACCAACTCTGTGGAGCAGGACCACTGTCACAGTACGCCATTCCTTGGGTACATATCCTGTGGTAACTCCGATATTGAGCAGTGATGTAATGTGAGGGTTGCGTTTGTCATGATGCTCGTGTATGATGCAGGCTGGGACACCATCTGGTCACATCGATACTGTGATGTACGCTGTGGGGAGGGCAGCACTCACCTGTTACTGTGTGATGTTAGGGAGGTTATACTCTGTTGGGATGGATAGTTATTCCTTAGAGGGGATGGGTGGGAGACATCTGCACTGAACCTGTTTGCCAGGATGTAGGCAATGCCAGTGGGTTCAGGGTAGGTTTAGTCAGTATGTAGTAACTCACAGCATATCAGTGAGTATCCATCCAGGTTCCTGACATAACTGAAGAAGGCCGTGTGATGGTCCTACGTGTCAGGTGCAATTGTCTGGTAGAAGCAGCCCTTAGAAAAGTCCATGAGTGATTGTAGCTGTCTGCTAGTACAGATTACATATGCCTTCCCTGTCTGGGATTGTGCTCTATCATGTAGTAGCATCCTATTGACGTTGTACAGCTTATTAATGGCTGGGGTCTACCAGACAGGTCCCCTGCCATTGTAGTAGTGGTTCTTGTTGTTAATTGGGAGAGCACAATCCATGCAGTCCACTAGGTGTCCATTGAATGTGTATGTAAAGGATGCAGCAGTGTGAGCCATATATGCCACTGTCTCAGGATCTCTGAAGGATACCACCTTGCCACGGTGAAGTGAGATGTTGGCTCATGAGAAGTTCACCAAGATTACCCAGGATGGGTGTGTGGAGGGTATATGTATGTCCTGTGAGATACATGTATGTTCTGACCTTACCAATGAGGGGTATATTGCTGGTGTGGAACATAGAGTCCCCATGATTGTGATGAGCAGGTCCAATATGTATTCCCCCTTGTGACTGTGTTGACTGGTTG
Source organism: Protopterus annectens (assembly GCF_019279795.1). Taxonomy (NCBI): domain Eukaryota; kingdom Metazoa; phylum Chordata; order Ceratodontiformes; family Protopteridae; genus Protopterus; species Protopterus annectens. Next base: position 474,486,769 of record NC_056739.1, read on the forward strand.
TGCCAAATCATATGAGTCCACAAATTGTAGTGACTGTTGGGTGAGGCTGTCGGGGCTTGAGTAGTATCCCCAGTCAATATGTGTGTATATGAAGTAACACAATATAATGGTGTCTGTGGAGACCTGCATATTCTCCATAGTTCCCACAAAAGCCGAGTGTGGTTCCTGAGTTTGGGAGTGTGTTCTGTAGCAGGCAACAAACTGAAAGGCAGTATTGCACAATGGTAGTTGTCTATGTATGGTCTGTGATGCTTTGTGCAGTGCTACTAACCTGGAGGTATGTGTATCTGTGATGTATATGGATACTCCCCCTAGCTGTGTTGTCTGTTCCAAGTCTTGTTGTCAGACAGCATGGTATGGAACATAACCTGGTAGTGTTGGTGTGAATAAGCGAGCCTGAACCAGGTGTCTGTCAGTTCACAGATATTGCTCTCCTCCATATTGAGGAGAGTCCTGAGTGGCCAAAATATGAGGTTAACACAACTGTTGTTGAGCAGCATTACCCTTAGTTTCATTTAACCTATAATGTCTATGGAGGTGGGTTTGTCTTCTGAGCCCTGCGTAAAAAAGGCACTCTGGTGGTAGCAAGAGCCTTAGCCAGCATACCAAAGTCCAAGTGTGACAAGTGCAAGCTGTCCATAGTGAAGCTACGTGGCATGTTGAGCATGTCACCATAGGCTGACAGACACTGTATCCTCATGAATGAAACAAATTTGTTAGCCAAATGTTAAATGTGATATGTGTGTCCGTATACTGTGACATCATAATTGGTGGGTGTAAGATGCTAGACAAGGTCAGGGTCATACTGGCCTGGGCTACATGATCAGAGTGTACCTCCATGTATCATGTCATGTGGTCCAGGGAGTAACATCTGAGGTGACACACACCAGCATGGGCAATGATGGTGCCAGTCTTGTACTTGCTTTGGAGTGACTTGACTGCCTGTGTTATCTGGCAGATCCTGGCACCCAACAGACAGCCCAAAGTGACTATTCCCTTGTCAGGGCTGGTGAGTGGTACGTCAGTGTGTCTGAACATAAGTGTCACCTATTACAAGTGTATTAAGGTGTTGTTTAGCCCAAAGGGCAGTGACTGTGTGGCACACAGACATTGTGAACTTAGTGATATGTGGGTATTGTAGTGGGGTAGCAGGTGTGTGTGTGTGTGTGTGTCTTCTTTGGAGGCCTCTGCTGCTTAGGTAGAGTACATTTACAGCATCCGAGTATGTCAATGTCTGCTAATGTGGTTTGAGTGCTATTGCTAGAGGATATGTGAGACTGATATGTGGTGTGTGTGGTTACCTTCACCACCTGATACACTGTGCCAGTCATGGGTCGAGAGACTTCAGCTCCCTGTATGTCTATATAGATGCATCTCACACATATATCTGAGTTTGTCAGGAGGAGGAGAGGGTTGTCTGTGTATATGAGGCAGATGTGCCATTGTGTCAATATCACAATATCCACCAGCTGGACTGAAGTGTCCACACAAAACCAACCCCTGGACATGCCAGGATATTATCATGACATACTCTGTAGCCTGATCAAAAATGATCAGTAGGGTGTTAAGCATGTAAAAGAGTATAACAGGGATTAGTACTCATGTTCGTTAGTGTGTTGTAAAGAGGAGCTGAGAAGGAGTCCAGACTGAATCACGGCACCTCCTTCAGCTATGTCATAAATATCAATGTACACACATAAATGTCCTAAGTCAGGGCCAACTGTTCCTGAGAGTCAATGCCGACATCATGACAGACAGGCCCATATGTACGTACCCATACCCCCCTGACAATAGTCCACATCATCATACCAGGAGATTTCACATGTAGAATGGATGAGCAGCTACCCCCACTGCCAAAAGCATGGCAGCAGGTGGAATACATTGATTCCCAATATGTGTCATGCACAAACTACAGAACAAACAGATCATGCAACTGAACAGTTAGCTGAGCCACGCATCTTACACAGGATGTGGAACCGTTGAATGTGTCACAGCTACATATGGCACTCCCCACAAGTGTTGGTGCACAACACACCATGGGAAGTCAAGTCCAGTACGCCTATGAGGTCTGATCTGTAAGGACATGGAGTCCATCATGGTTGCAGTCATAAACAGAGCTATTGGAAGCTGACACTCACACAACCCTACGAACTGTGGTATGTTCATGTGCGGATCATGGTTCCCAAACATGCTAGACTGTTTGCAAGGCAGCCACCCAGGACATACATCAATGAACACATCTACACATGGGTCACATAGACTTTGAATAGCCCTTAATCAACATCCCAGACACATGTAGTATCCACAAAACCAAGAAGCTGTGCATAAATATGTGTTGACATATGACGGAATGTCAATGTATCCACAGATAGATAACACAAGGTAAGGATACTGAGGTCATGTTAAGGCTGTTGACACCTGCTGACCCACATGGACCATTCCTGGAATGGCATAAAACAAAGTGTACACACATCACCATGTCCAGTGTGATGATGTCACCATCCTATAAATACAGCAGGAGAAGAAAAACCAGCCAGTAAAGCAAATAGTGTGCCGTGCTAATGTGTCTCTCTATCTCTCTCTAGTATCATTACATAGGTAGGTAGGTAGGTAGGGGTTTGAATCCTGCAAACACTGACTGTGTGTGTGGTGGGTGTATGTGTGGAATTGTCTTTGAAAGAAGTGCCCTTTTTGGAGACTGGGAAAACACACTAGAAGATGTACATTCCTCTTTGGAAAGACTGATGATATCACCATCCTAGAAATACAGCAGGAGAAGAGAAACCAGTCAGTAAAACAAATAGCGTGCTGTGCTAATGTGTCTCTCTTTAGTATCATAACGTAGGTAGGGGTTTGAATCCTGCAAATGCTGTGTGGGGTGTGTTCATGTGTGCCATTGTCTTTGAAAGGAGTGCCCTTTTTGGAGATTGGGAAAACACACTAGAAGATGTACATTCCTCTTTGGAAAGACTGATGATGTCACCATCCTAGAAATACAGCAGGAGAAGGATAACCTGCCAGTAAAACAAATAGCATGCCGCACTAATGCGTCACTCTCTTTAGTATCATAACATAGGTAGGTAGGGGTTTGAATCCTGCAAACGCTGTCTGTGTGTGTGGGGGGGGGGTGTGTGTATGTGTGCGATCATCTTTGAAAGGAGTGCCCTTTTTGGAGACTGGGAAAACACACTAGAAGATGTACATTCCTCTTTGGAAAGTCTGATGATGTCACCATCTTACAAATACAGCAGGAGAAGGAAAACCAGCCAGTAAAGCAAATAATGTGCCGTGTTAATGCGTCACTTTCTAGTATCATAACATTGTTAGGTAGGGGTTTGAATCTTGCAAATGCTGACTGCGCGTGTCACTGTTGGTCCAAGCGGTGTGGATTTTGCTTTTACTATGGTATGACATAGTATGATGACAACAGTAAGTGCATTGCAGACATCAAGTATCTGCGTGGCAAATATATATGTGTACATGTTCCCTCAATCAGTACATAGGTGTGAAGCCTGCATACTACATGAATACATTTGTTTCCATTGACAGGTTGTGCCACTGCTACTCAGATCATAGGTCACATATGTATGTATGTGACATGGCCGTCCACTGTCGTGTTCTGTGACCAAGGTCATCTGTGGCACACACACCCATGACAATTACTGAAGAGTAGTGTGAGTGAGGGTATATGGCTGGGGTATATGTCAGACATGGTCATACACAACAAAGTCTGCCAAGAATGGACAGTCTTTATAGGTGTACGACTGCCTTCTGGATATGCATTCAGGCCTCTAATGTCTGTGATACACCTTGGGACTCCACAATACCTATGGATATGTGGATACGAAGGGACACATGACATAACATGGGATAGTATGTACACAATGGTACCCGACATACATGTTGAGGGCTACCACCGATGTGGTACTGATGGGATACTATGTATAGTACATGAGGATGACTATGCCATAGTTGGCTTACTGCTATACAGCATGTATCACACAACAGGTATCTGTCTGTATGATACCCTTGTGTAGGATATGTGTTCCATCCAGGGAATGCATTGTAGGCCATTCCATGCATTCCCAGATTTGGATGGACACATCCCTAGTGTGTCTGCATGTACCTAAGGGGGCTATATGACACACAGGTGTGGTCACAGTAATGGGTGGCGGTCATCACCACTGGTTAGTGTTATAGTGTGGCACCGGAAGGATCCAATTGATACTGGGTTCCCTACTATTGTGTGTCAATTGTCAGGACATCATCCAATGATTGCTTATAGTCATGCAGTTGTGGTTGTGTATACTACCGGACTGCAAATCATTGCCTGATATTAAAGGTATCACCCACAGCATAGTGTCAACCCATGTCATACACACGTCTACCCATGTTAGTACATAACTTTAGTAAAATGCATACTGGCCATTGAAAGATGCAATGGGATGTTAATATTGTGTACGACAGGGTATGCCACACATCCCACGTGTCCACTATGCACATACATCCAGACAGTGAGCACCCACCATGTTCACAGTTGTACACTTACTAATCTGTACTGTACACATCACACACGTACTGTACACTCACTAACACATGCTGGCAACACATCACACATCAGCCAATTGGCACTTGGGTGGATAATACATACTCAGACATAACAGTGGTGTAAACAATGCTACATTGACTAAAAGAGCTCTGATACATAATGTCTGCTCAGATATACCTAAAAGGATGTATTTAGACTGCCTTGTTGACAACTCGATATTATAGCTACACTGCTATAGTGTCACCCTGTGCATCAGCACCATGTTAGCCTGTCCCTCCATCGATAATGCAGATGACAGGAGGCGGCACTGGTATCATATGCACAAGGCATTTTGTTGTTTGCCAGAGCCTGACATTGACCCATCCAATCGACATGTCTGTGTGTGTGTGTGTGTGTGTGTGTGTGTGTGTGTGTGTGTGTGTGTGTGTGTGTGTGTGTGTGTGTGGGACAACAGTACAGCATGGGCCAATGCTGATGCAATGTGTGTGTCCATGTGTGAGCCCTAGTTGTTTGCTTAATGTGTGTGTGTCTGCATGCACACAGCTCCACCATGTGGCTGCCATATACGGTAGTTTGTGGGACAGGCACAGACTGTACCTGCTTGGCTGTACAGATCACTATCTCCGGCCACAGACACAGTACCTGTGCCTGGCAGGGGTGCTACAGATTGTATCAGGTACCAACCCTGACTGGGTAGTGTCATCAGAGGCAGAGGTATGACGACTGGACCCATGTCACTGCTGGGACTGGCCAGAGCCATGTGCACGTGGTCTACTGGGATGGACAATGGACAGGCCAGCCCCAGCATTGCTGGGGCTGGTACTGCCACTACGGGAGCGGCTGTGAGCTGTGGGCCGTCCGCGACCACTGTCAGCTGTTGTTGTTGCTGGCATGCATCCGCGTCGACATTGCAACCATCCCGCACGGTCCTGGCTTGAAGAAGACATGTTGTGGAGGACATCTATTGTCTCCACCCAATGTCTATCAATGACCTCGGTGTATGTCCGGATGGCACTGGCAAGGTCACAGATGCTGTCATTGATAGCGGTGTTATGTGCCCTCTGCGCCCTAAGTCCCTGCCTGGTGTACCGTTCCATACGTGCCTGAGCCTGCATTACAGCCCGGAACATAGTGGTTATTGTAAGACCTGTAAGGGCACACCTGCCAGGGGCAATACGTCCAGTGATGCTCCCCTGAGAACCCCTGGACCTCTGCCTATGTGGTACCATTGCGGGTCTACAGCTATGGCTGCTGTGAGGGGATGCATGTTCCATGGGTACCACACTCTCCTGGTCAATGCCAACTATATGCTGTCCCTCCCCATGGCCATTGGTGGTGAGGGATGTAATGGCAGTATGAGTGTGTGCATAGATGGGGTTGAACGCTGTGTACTGTCTATTGGTGGACCAACGACAGACCATGTCAAATCTCTCTGTGCCAAAATACATGTTTCATCATCACCACTATCCTTGGCAGTGGCTTCAGGTTGCCTGCTGCTTTCGCCAAGCCCTACCTCAGCACCTGTGAGAGGAAGACAGGAAACACACGTTACGGTCTGCACATGCACACATGCACACATGCACACATGAACACATGCACGCATGAACACATGAACACATGCACACATGAACACATGAACACATGCACACATGAACACATGCACACATGCACACATGAACACATGAACACATGCACACATGAACACATGAACGCATGAACGCATGCACACATGCACACATGAACACATGCACACATGAACACATGAACACATGCACACATGCACACATGCACACATGAACACAGGCACACAGGCACACAGGAACACATGCACACAGGAACACATGCACACTCCTCACTACAGCAGATACACACACACACAACAGACTTCCAAATCATGCTCAATACTGGTTGAAGGTGGGTGACAGTATCACAAGGCAATCAGTCACGCGCACGTGTCAGCATGCAGAATAAGTGTTGCTCAAGTCCATGCAGTGTGAGTGTAGACGGCCATAGTTGATGACAGTGTACATGGCTGTGGTGCATGTGTGTACATGTTCAGTGATTGCCTACACCCTGGAACACAATGTGTACAAGGACACGACATTTATGTACAAGTATTATAAGCTCTGCAATGTCCTGTGCACCATCACACACAGGTATACATACCATGGTTGCATGAGTTATCTGTGTGTCACATGGATTTCCATGTCTGATTGCAATGTCTGTGTCTGTAGCAGATAATTGTGGACACAGGTATAGCACATGCTTGCTATGTACACACACGGGATGGGTGGTGCATGTATACATGATGGAATACCAATCCTGGACATGGCCATTGTAATGGTATGGGGTGTAGTACCATTAGCCATCATCATCATGCATCATGTGGTCACTTAAGGCCACTAAAGTGTGCTAGACCACCACCTAGCAAGCTGTAACTGAACCACAGTGCTGGGCCTAAGTTCACAATTACACAGCCACATTGCACAAGGGTGTGTGAGGTGTCCAATAGGGAACATTGCCTAACATGACTGTGTTATGGGTTGAGGAGTGTTGCACAGCCCCATGCTAGGCCCCTACCCCTCAGGTATGGTATGTGTGGTGTGAGGATGACATGTGGGATACTGAAGTGTGACCTGCTAATGGGTGTCTAGTTACACTATGTGTAGCATGTTGAGGTGTACTGCGTATGACAAACGTGTAATGTTGTGTACATGTGTGTCAGCTATGCCTATCCAATGTGCAGTACAGTGTTGCCACATTTGTGTCTGATGCTCTGTGCATTGCATGTGAATGAGACAGCTACTGACATTACTGAGATGTTTCACGTCTCACAGCAAACATGCACAGTATGCATTATGCGTAGGTGTGTTATGTGTACATGGCTTACACCTCACCTATGACATGCACAGTTCAATACCAAGTTTAAAGTGTTAACACACTCACCAGCATGTAACGTCTGCCCTGCTGTCACACAAGAGGGACCTGCAAGAATATGACACAGTTCGTCAGTGGCCACACCTGTGGCATTGCTACTGTGAGTGTGCTAAACAACAGTAGAACAACAGGCATAGGTGTACAGATACTATTCAAATTATCAGTATTGCACACAATAGGCAGCACAACTGCTAAACACAGTACACGTGTCGTACATGCATAATCTAACAATACAGTTAACAGTAGTCTACAGCTAGGGCATGTTACCTGCACACTCCATGTCACTATGCTGGGTGGCTCCGGCCTCCATGATGACACATGTGTGATGTTGTTGTTGCTGAAGGGAAGGGGCCACCACACTTAGAAGCAGTTCCTCCACTCTGGTGAGGGGGGGATGTATGGCCACCCCACCACCTGTGGCAAACTGTTGTCTGTGGATATTAGAGGCAAGCCGCCGGACATGTCTGATTAAATCACTGCAGTGATGGCGTACCTGCTCATATGTCCAGTTATGCATGCCTATGTTATTTACCCGACGAACAAGTTCTTGCCACAGTGCAGTACGTTCCTGCTGGTGCTGGCTGGCCCTTGAAAACAGCAGGGTATAGTGCTGTACCAGGCTGTGGTGGATTTCCTGTTCCTCTGCAGCTGTGGAGCAGGGGTTCCTGTCATGAGCCATTAGCCTGGAAGACAAGTAAATGATATGTGTGAGCAAGTCATGTGGCACACTTAACATTATACAGTACAGATATCAGTTAACTGCCTTACATAGCATCTGTTCGTCTGTCAGAGGAATATCTGTGAATCTTAAGGGGAGGCTACTGTCTACCTGTGTCCCATGTTCCCTTCTGACACCTTGAGTGTTAGTCAGGCAACCACCTATCTGGTAGTTAGTGGATAAAGTGTTTTGGAATGGGGTATGGCACTGCAGTATCAACACTGGTGTTCAGTCCATGCCTTGGTCACCAGGCACCTGTTGCAATACGTCTGACCCTGTGTCTCCCTCTCTCACTATATATATATATATATATATATATATATATATATATATATATATCTCTGAATATTTATATACATATACATTTATATATCACTCTTTATATACATATCTATATATATCTATATGCATATATATATATATATATATATATATATATATATATATATATACACATATCTATATATATCCAGAGATATCCATATATATCTGCATATATCTATATATCTCTATAAATATCTATATATGTATAGATCTATTTATATATATATATATATATATATATATATACATATATATATATATATATATATATATATATATATATATATATATATATATATATATATATCTATATGCATATATGTGTGTGTGTGGGTTTACTATCAAAATTGCGAATGGCACTACGTCGACCATCATATACTCGAACATGGAAGGTCGTAATCGGTAATGTCGAAGACAAAATAATCAATCTAGGAATGGTTTAACATGGGTCGAGGTAGGTGTTCAGTATTATTCCAAACTACAAACATCTCCCCTACCTCGACCCATACGTATACTGTACATTCCCACTAGCTGCAGATATATATCCCCTACATGTATTAGTACAGTTCCCTGTATGTAACCTTAGAAATGTTGGTGATGGAGATGTTACTGCTACATTAATATACACTCCATTTGTATTCATATATGTTCATATCTGGCTGTGTTCAGGTAAAGTATCCTGCTACATTTGAACAGTTACATACAGTTCTAGCAACACACTGACATTTGTGGGATCACAAGCACAAGCTGCTCATGTCCCGGATTAACATGTACATACTATACATGAAACAGTTGAGGACATAAATATTCCTCTGAGATACTGGCATTCCTATCAGCCAGTTTATATGGGCCTAGGCAACTGTGGATGTTCAGCATTTCATACATCCATACTATCTCCATAATGCAAGGGTACAACAACATATCCAAAATGTGGGATGGACACAGTCCAGGTTCTATACTTTATTAAAGACATTTCACTCTTTGGTTGTGGCTGTCTCATTCATTTCATGATGTAGTGCATGCAGTTTACCTTTATTCCCGACTTCTTACACCTTTATTGGTAGCTTCAAACTCTTTCTCATACTCTCTCACTTATTTTATATTTACATTTCAGGATGGTACTTAATTCCAAGCTTTATTAACATTTATTACTGGCTTACAACAATCCTTTCCAGCTGACTCACTTATTTCATATGACAGTATATACAAGGATGTATTCAAGACTTGTCTGTCCTTTATTGATGGATTAGAACACTCATTTTCAGGCTGAAGCAGTTATCTGATATTACAATACAGGTGGAAACTCTATTTGAGACTTGTTTACTCTTTATTAATGGATTACAATACTCTTTTTCAGGCTGCATCACTTATCTGATCTTAGAATGCTAACAGAAGCTTTATTCTAGGCTTATTTGACCTTTATTACTGGGTTACAACACATAACTCTTTTACAGGCTGTCTCACTTATATTCTATAATAATACCAGCTGAATAATTACTAACCTGCTTGGTGGAGCAGCCTTAACAGCCTATCAGCATAGGCTTGCCGATTCGCGGAATGAACACCTGCAGCTGTAATATAAATGAAGGGATATTGGAACATACATATCCATACTATAGGCTAGGATAGCATTTCTTACATACTTAAGTACATGGATACTTACTCAGTAGTGGGGCATTGGGCATATGACGGGCCTCCTGGATCTATCAGTTCAGTTGGTCCTCCTTTTGACGTTTCAGGTCTGCATGGTGGTGACGGACCTGCTCACCAGTCCTGGGAATGCCTGTGGCACTGGTAAGATCATGTGCCAACTGGTTCCATGCCTCTGCCTTGTACACTCCCCATTGAACCTGGCCCTGCATGAGTCGGCCTTCATGTTGGTGGACTAGGAGCCAAATCATATATTTAGACTCGTCAATGCCCCAACTTTGCACTCTAAAGCGATTACCTTCTCCGACGTCAGCCATCCTGACTGCAAGTGGGTACCACAATCAGTTATGGCGAGTATTCCCGCCTATGGGACTTAAATATGCCTCATTTCCCGCACTTTTTTGTGATTGGCCGTTTTTGAGAATTCTACGTTGACTGCAGACCTGCTTAGTAATGGTTAATCTACCGTTTCTATGTATATGTATGCTAATAGTGGCTGCTTCGCCTAAGCTGTCATGGCTTAGTGGTTCTGTGCTTTGATTATGATGCACAGGGTCCTGTGTTCGAATCTTGTCACTCTTTTATTTTAATACTGTCTAGACAGGCTAGGGGGTGTGGCTGCATTTAAGCAACCTAGCTCTATGTTGCTCCACGGTGCCCTCTGGTGCCCTGGTTGGCGTGGCGTGCACATCTGCGCAAACACATTGCACTGGGTAAAGCACTTTTAACCTTTGGGCAACTTTATTGCGCTGGGTAAAGCGCTTTTAAACTTTGTGCAACTTTATTGCACTGGGTACAGTGCTTTTAAACTTTGGGCACCTCTGTTTACCTAGGTACAGCACTGCTTAACAGCAGGCTATTATATATCTGGTCCTTTAAAAATATATATTTTGTTCATTGATACATTGGCCATTTCACTGCTTTTAATTAAATTTTAATCATATATGCCTGGCATTATTTCAAATTCTGATTTAAAACATAAATAAGAAGGGGAGTTTTGGGACTCGAACCGTGAATGCCTTCTCTTTGTGCATATGCTCTACCATTACGCTATTGCAATTTGGATTAGCTTGCATAAGTAGTTCTTATATGCTCTTCAATATCACAATTGCTAACTGTGGTTAAGCAATGGGCACACCCGCGCAAACAAGCGCAAATATGGGCAGCTATATTGTGGATTTAAAAATATATATTTATTTGATATGTTTTATAACTGTGATGGGGGTTTCCAGTGTCAGGGAGTGTGGTGTTGGGTGCAAGTACATTTAAGCAAACTCGCCCTTGTCTGTTGACACTATGCTTTTTAAAACCTTGCAGGGGTGCGGACTTTTAGACTGCTCGGCAGTCGTACACACCCCCTGCTTGCCTACTCAGTCCGTGTAAGAGTTACAGATGAGTCAGCATACCCTCATGAATATTCATGGCACGCTGACATCATACCGTTCAACTGCAGCCTCTGAGTAAGACATATTAAGTCTTACATAGAGGTTTCGTGAATCCGGCCCATTGTGTTGTAGTAAGAAGAATCACAGTCAAATATACCTGAGGAAAATATGGAAATCTTCCTACAAAGGACTCCAGATAGAGCATATATAAACAATCCTAACTTGGTTTGTGATTTACTTTGGAGTTGTCTTGTAAGAGAAATTTTATTTGATTTACATTGTATTTGTTATTGCTATTTTAACTGTTTGTAAGTAGGAAGGGGTCGCTTGTTAACGAGATTTACTTTGATTTATATTTTGTTGTTTTACCTTTAATTTCACTGTTGTTTTTTTAGAAAGGGAGAGGTTTTAGACAGGCAAGCTCTAGGCACCCAATGGGCCTAGACAGCTATAAATTCACACAGACTGCAGAGAAGTAAATCCTGAGCATGTCTAAACAATTCTACCTTGGTTTGTAATTTATTGATGTTTACTGTTAAAAGGAAGTGCGACTGCGAGTGATAGTGAGCATAAGCTACTCTGCATGATGTAAAGGAATTGCAAGTTTTGTGTGGCTTGCAGAACTTCTATAGTCAGAACAACTTTACTGTACTTTATTATTTAGCTGGTGTGATTTTTTTTTTGTCATGTAAGTTGCTTTAAGTTCTCTTCAAATTCTGTGGTTCCTGATTTTGATTATTCTTTTCTTTTACAATATTTTATTCATTTGAAGCTGAATATGGATTCCTTAAATGAGTATGCAATTAACAATTTGCTAATGCACAAATACCTTGTACAGCATAATAAATGCTATGCATATTTAAATGTATAAGCTGGATAACACTGGTGATCTGTGTTCCCCTTGTCAAAAGGTGAATGATTTACTTACCATTGTTAGAAGTAAATCTAGACTTATGATGATGATTGCACTTGTGCAACTGGCATGGCTTTGAGAACTGTTGTTTCATATATTAATGACTGGACTGATCAACTAAATAATGTTAGGCATAGAACAAATAGAACATATTTAGGAAATGATGCATCCATTGTCTGCAAAGATCATTCAACCCCTATGAAACAAGATGATGCCCCTTCAAATTTGGAATTATGGATGCAAGTATTCAGCAATCTGAGGATCCAGTTTGTTTAGAAGGAAGCAAACAAAGAAAGAAAGGAAAAAGTTTACAACAAATAACAAAGAAAAATAAACTGATTACTGACTGAAAAGGAAAGAGACTGTAGTAAAAAGGATACTGCTTTGTTATGTAACACACAGGTTACAGGGACTGATGATATTTTTCCACCAGAAAACCTTCAGCCTACAGAAAAAGGTATAAATTTTCCAACAGAGAAGGTAAAAAATGAAGCAAGGGGCAGGTGAAAAGTATGAAATCAAAATTGAGCATGGAAAAAACATTACTGTAAGAAAAAAAAAGAGAAAGACAGATGTTGACTACATGACTCAAGCTGTGGATTTACAATACTGGTTGAGAATTTAATACACAATGAAAACAGTGGGATTAATAAGACTAATGATGATGAAGATCTATCCTTCATATCCTTCATAACAATCAATAGAGCAGATATTACTGTATTAGAAGCTGAAGATTCTTCAGAGCTGGCCAGCAAAGATATTCTTATAATTGGAGATTCAATTATTAGAGGAACTGATACTTATATTTGCAGAGAAGATAATGAGCATCGAATAGTGTTATGCTTGCCAGGAGCAAAAATAGAAGATGTGAGACAAGCCTTCCAACACCTTAATTTAAGGAAGTACAGATCCATTTTTATTCATGTTGGTACAAATGATGTCATGCGCAAGAATTCTTTGATTGTTAGTAGGGAACTGATAGCCCTCTTAAAGAGTATAGCTTGTACTGATGTTAGGATGTGTTTTTCACAAATCACCTATAGAAAGGATAGTCAGGTCACTGTGAATGAAAATATTTTTTGGGTAAATACCTACATGGAAAAAATGTCCTGTTTTAAAAAATGGAAATGTGTAGAGCATCCAAGCCTTCTTTTGGGCACAGGTGTTCAGACAAGATGGTGTGCATTAGTCAGATCAAGGAAGATAATTTTTGCAGCAGATATTTTGCAATATTTGAGAAACACTAGGCAGGATTTTTGCCAGGTCAACAATTTAACAGTTCACAGATAGCAACATTTGATGCATCTCTGATGATTATTAATGCTAGGAGCATTGATAATAAAGATTTTTTACTGGAAAATTTGTTATGTTCCAACAAGACTGATGTTATTTATTATTGTTTGTGAAACATGGTTAAAGAACAATGACTGGAAACCAGTTCTGTCAGGGTATAAATGTTTTTAGTGTTACAGACATTCTAACAAAAATCAGGTGGAGATGTTATGATATGGATTAAAGATAGTTATGAAACCTGTGATTATTACATGTTCAGTGATAACACCAATACTATATTTGTGTACCTGTGACAATAAAGACAACCCTGGGACTATAAGAACTGATGGAGTGTATAGACCACCAAAGTCAAGTGCAGATGACCTAGAGGAATTCATGCATTTCTTGCATGAAACACAGGAAGGAAGAATAATATTAGCTGGGGACTTAAATTTACCAGAAACAGACTGGAATAATATTGATTCAACGTTAGTAAGCAAATTATTCACAACCTATATTCAGGAACAATTGCTTCAGATTGTAAAAAAAAAACTACCAGGGGATGGAACATGCTAGATATTGTTTGTTTTCCTAAAGAAATTACTGCTACTTCAAATCAAGTTTTACCACCATTGATGTACAGTGATCATGGGGTTATAAAGGTTAATTTGTTGCTAGATAATTCTGCCAAACTGAAATCTAAGCCAATGCACAGAAGGTTAATTACAGATTATATGGAAGCAACAGTCACTATGTAAAACTAAATGGAGTGAGGTGTTCAGTGGAAAAAATACAGATGGAATGTGAAAAGCTTTGAAAGAGAAATTGTTTGAGTGCAAAAAAATCAAAAAATGTTTAACATCAGGATCTAGGCATACAACATCAGGGGGATATATTTCCATAAGAACAAGATATCTGATTAAGGTGAGAGACAAAAAATATAAGAAAGGAAGAGAAGTTGAACTGTAACTTTGAAAACTGAAATAAACAAGCTGGACATACAGGTTAAGCATAGTGTGAGACAAGATCAAGAAAATGTGAAGGAATTTTATATAAAGATATTAAGCATAATAGGAAACCTTTTTATAGATACATAAGATGTAGAAGGAGTAAAGACACACAAATTGATAAACTGGGTGCAGATTCTAAAATTTAATCTTAGACATAACCAATTATAGATATATTTACAAAATCTTATGCAAAACAGTTTGGCTCCACAAATGGGGCAATAATTTGTCCTAGTGACAGACAGGTGACTTCAGATACTGGAATTAGATTAGATTATATTGAAAAAATACTGCACAAACTGGATCCAAACAAAGCACAGGGAGGAGGCAGAATTAGTAACAATGACCTGAGAAGACTTCAGCAAGAACTTATGCTACCATTATATCTATTATTCACTAGGTCATATAAATATGGGGAGACTCCTCAAGATTGGAGACATGCACTTATTAAACCTATCTTCAAGGGGAAGGGGAGTAGGACAAACCCAGAGTCATATACACCCTTAAGTTTACTTTCATGTTGTGGAAAAATAATGGAGAAGGTAATATTGGATAAGTTATTGTCAGAACTGTATGGGTTGGGACTGGAAACCATATATCAGCATGCATATGTTAAAAACAGATTTATTACCACCTGCAACATGATGTTCTACAACAATATAATAACAGCTATGAATTTAAAATTGTGCTGTGATGTAATTTATATAGATTTAACTTCAGCATTTGACAGGGTCATACACAAAACACTGATCAATAAATGAGTGCAAGTAGGTGTTTATGTACTCTTGAGAAGATGGATAGCTGCATGGCTTACAAATAAGACATGGCAAGTATCATACGGCAACTGGACAGGTGAAATCCTTGGTTACAGTCAGGGTGTCCCACAGGGCTTTGTCCTAGGTCCTTACTTGTTTAGATTGTATCTTTCAGACCTATCTTTTTCATCTGAGGTGTTCTACTGTCTATATACAGATGACCTAAAATTGGTTACATGTGTTACAGATAAGGCATGCCTGCAAAATAACTTGGCTAAATTGACCATTTGGGCACAGGAGAATAATATGCTGATAAATACATCAAAAACTAAGCATATGAGATTTGGGAGACAAAAATTGAAATGTCAGTATTTAATACACCACACAGTGATTGAAACTGTAGATGCATTTAAGGTCCTGTGTATATGGGTAGATTCAGCTATGAGTTTTTCTAATGATATCAACCAATTGGTTAATGATTGCAATAAAACTGTAGGTTGTATAAAAAGATTTATAAAGTCTAGGAAATCAAAAATGATGATGTCATTGTTTGTTAGTTACATTAGACGGAAATTTGAGTATGGAATAACAATATGAAAACCCTATAAGAAAACAAGCATGAGTAAACTGGAAAGATTACAGCGGAAATATACTAAGGGCTTCCATCAATGTGAAAATGTAAGTTATTATAAAATACTAAAATATCTGAACTTGTACAGTGTCTCTTACAGATATCTATGAGGAGATCTAATTCAAGTATGTAGGGCATTTAGAGACAACTACCTCTGGGAATGTCTGGGGTTATCAAAAAGTACTAGAGAATCATCAGACAAGCTATGTAGAAGACTCTGTAGGAATGAGAAGTGTAGTAATTGGCTCTCTGATAGAGTAGTTGATGCATGGAACAGGCTACCTAATTACATTAAAGCAAGTACTAGTTTAGATATTTTTAAGAACAGCCTGGACATTTATTATGGGAACAAATGTTTTGGTATATTGCAAAGCTAGAAGGGCATTAATGCCCATGCTTGAAATATTTGTATGTGTGTATGCATAGAGTTACTTGTAGCATTCTCTGTTTTGGAAATCAGCTCTTACACAGAAGGGGAATTACTGGAGTTTGATTGTCTGTCTGTCTTTGTTTATGGTACTCAAACTTTGTAAGAAAAGGTAGCTTTTATGCTTTTTTTAAAGAAACCTATTTCATTTGATGCATTTAGTGTGTGACAAATCTGTTCTCCTGACCTTTGTTTGACTTTGCACTGCGCATCTACTTATTTTAGGAACTTACGCATTTTGGTGCAGTAAAGGTGAAACCTCATTTGATATCAAAATTTCAGGCTTATTACCATATTATTCCCTTTGTCAAAACTTCTGGAAAAGTGCATTCACAAGCAACTACTTGAATTGTTCCTGACCCCCACACAAAATGGTTTTAGACCAGCCCATAGAACTACCACAACCTTATTACCCTTCAGATAGTATTAACAAAGCCAGAGATGAAGGCAAACATTTCCTCTGTATTCCTTCATCTCTCTGTAAAGCTTTTCTGATCTAGTCTCTAACCAAAAGCCCCTCTGCCAACTGTCTTGTCTAGAACTATCATAATCCACACTACTATGGTTTCACTACATCACCAGTACATCTGTTAAATGGCTGTACACCTGTTCTCCCTTACTTCCTATCAATACTGGTGTGCCACAGGACTCCATTCTGGGCTCTCTACTCTTTAATATATTCACTAGCAATTTATATAAAACCTCTCAGCAAGCATCCCTAATGCAACAACAACATGCTGATGATTCTACCCTAATACACATTTCTGACAACCTAATTCAGAGAATTACTCAAGAAGCCTTTAATTCTGTTGAAAGTTGGCTACAGGATAATCACCTGCTACTAAATCCCCTCAAAATTCAATTACTGCTCTTTTTGAAAGTCTTATTTCCAGTAAAAAAAAATAACTTTAAAATTTCTTCCTTAAATAATATCATCATTGAAGTTACCTCACATACAGACTACTTGGCATGACAATAGATAACAATCTTAAATTTGTTTTGCATACCCACAACAGAATAAAAAAATCAAAAACTAGGTACCCTTCATAGGGTAAAGACATCCATTACAAACTCTCCCAAGGTAGCTGAAGCTACCAATTACCTCTTACTCTCTCTCCTGTATGATGTCCCTGTGATAAACTGGGGTGCTAAAAATGAAAAAACAAAAGACAAACTGTAGAAATCACAAAAAAAAAATAAATAAATAAATGGCCAGAGTGCAAGCAAAACTCTTATTTAATGAAATACAGTGAAGCACTTTTTGTTTGTGAAATAACAAACTTCAACAGACTAAAGGTTTTAGTCTGATGAAGTTTGTTATTTTACAAACGAAAAGCTCTTCACTGTATTTCATTAAATAAGAGTTTTGCTTGCACTCTGGACATTTTTTTATAAACCAGGGTGCTGCCAGCACAGCTAGCTGGAATCTTGTAAATAATTATACGTCACTTGACAATATTAATATGATTTATATAGAAATGTGACATTGCCAGCCCAGCTAGATAGAATTTTGTAAATAATCCTATGTCATTTGTAAATATTAATATGATCCACAGGCTTGTTTTACAAATGTAAGAGAACTATATGTTATGATTAAAATGTTTTGTACTGAGCTTCAAGATTGTAAACACAGTGCACCCTGCTGGAATAGAGTATAAATGTGTATAAACTCTATGCCTATGTAAATGTATGTTTCCTAGTAGAAACTGAGATATACAGAGTTAACTTGCAAAACTCTAAGAAAATAATTTGATAAGTAAAGAGTTTTACGATGTGTATGAAGTCAGTTTATCTCAAGCTAAGAGATAGGATGTCTAGGCTAGGAGTTTCTGTCTATTCTCTTAAGACAGAGATAATTAATAGGTTTCACATTTAAAGTGTTTTTGTATTGCTCTGTGACTTCCTAGCAGCTGTACATCTAAGATATAAGTATTTTTCATAGAGACCTTAAATTCTATTGATATCTGTTTAGTCTGGGAACTAGATGCAAGTGTCAAGTAGTGATGTCATCTAACTAACCCAGCAGTAATGTGTATTATTAATTTATGAACTATCTCAGAGAGAAAGACTGCATTTTGTATCTTGTCTTGGACCTAGTAAGAACATCCACTCACCAGTATTTGCCTTGCTCTGTAAGTAAATTATTTAGAACTTAGTTTCTCTTAGAGATAGATAGGAATATAGCAAGATTACTGTAGATGTTTTCTATATTTATGTGAGACTGTCCTACTATGTTAGTTTTAAGTATTCCCTGTGAATTGTGAACTCTACTGTCACTGTGTTGAGTTAATAAGTATTGTCTTGTGTTTTTATTATTTATTATTAAATATAGTTAAACCTTTTAACTGTGGCTGGTTTTATGTAGAGATATATAAGTTCATAGAGTACTTGCATCTAATTTGTAACACTGTATAGGCCACTCTAGAATGGACTTGGCCTTGGTCAGACTTACTAATTGGATAACAGCAACATTACACAGTAGAATTGGACACCCTTTGGTAAGGGCCTTTATAGTAGCTGATAGTAGTGGTTGGTGGCAGTCAGTACTACCTTATAGTCTGGGCAGAAGGGGGCATAGTTAGCGAACCTGTGCCAGCCTTCCCCAGGAGTGTCTGTGTGTTTGTATATAAATCAAATCTCAAAGTGTGGGTGTGTCATCTATTTGGGGAGGGACATGAAGCACTGGTTGGGCAGAGAGGGTGCTGGAGGTTTTGGCCTGACCACTTGGCTGAGATCTTTACCCTATAGCTGTGCCAGTGGGGAGTCTTATTAGGGATCTGGAGAGAAAGGGAGAAGACAGCCCCAGACTGACTGTGATCTCTGTGTGCTCTTAAGGGAAATTGTACTTTACTGTGTGTGTACTTGTTATCCTCCCAATGTGTAAGTCCCCCACTGGTGTTAGTGGTGAGGATTGTGGCTCCTTGATTACTGGGCCAGTGCACGGGCGTCACAGCCCCTATCATGACCAACCTGCAAGCCTCACGTAGTTCTAAACCTGAACAATGCTACAACAAAGTTGCCACTTTTCATTTAAAAATTCTCAATGTTGTTGTTGTTGTTGTGTCTTTTGGCTTTTCCCAGTTAGGGGTCGCCACAGTGGAACTCCGGTCCGCTAATGATTGGTAGTTGATTTTTACGTGCCAAGTTACCAGCCCAATACAATGCTTATATGTTAATGTCTGTGAACATTAATACAAATTTTATTATACTGACTACTCTCTGCTAAGTAATAACTGCAACTGCATTATAACATTTATTATAAATATAGATTGCTTTAAATTGCTACCTTGCAGCTTTTCTTTCTCGCCCTCCACAGAGTTGCCAAAATAAATGAACTGCAACAAAACTAAAACAGAACATGTAATTATATCACACAAGATAAAACTGTAGTACAATCAAAAATATTTATCGTATTGATCACTTCTACAGTAGCCTCACCTATATGGAGTTATACTCTGCAAGGAGTTAACAGTCATCCAGCTTCCAAAGTTTTAGGGCACCTTACATGTTCCCAAACCATTGCACAATTTGAGCTGTCTAAAGACAAGCTTGAGGGTCAAGCCCTTCAGAACTTTCCTACCATAGAGAAGAGCATTCCTTTGCATGCTTTGGAGGCTAAATGATCAGTTTGGGCTGTTTCATTGCTGGGAAGATAAGTTCCCTTTGAGTAAAAACCTTCCATATTTAATATTTATAGTTTAAACTTACCTTCCTGGTTAGGAAAGTGTTTTTTTTTACTAGGAGGTTGTGTTTTAACTGATTGTCATGAGACTTAACTTTATTTTTAAATGGGAGTGTACTTTTTTCCTTTCAGTTTAAAAGTTGTTAAAAACATCCTAAACTGTTTTTCCTGTAAACAAACTGTATTGATTTTACTTTTTGGGGCTAGCAAAGTATATTAATGTTTTTTACTGGGAAAATTTGAGGTCTGGGGAGTGTGAATTTTAACAGTTTGTGTTTCTTAGTTTCTGCATTAAAGTTGCACCATTTATATCTTGACCAAATGAAAAAAAAAATATCAGTCCTATGGTTGGTCCTTGCTCCAGCCACAAAAAAGTTAAGCAAACAGCATTTGCCACTGCAGCAGGCTATCAATTTGTCTCAGCTGCAGGTAGGCGAGTGTTGTCACCAAAGCCAGCTCCACAGACCAGTCATCTTTTGCCCCCATATTTCTCTGGTGTAGTACCTACAGCCACTGGACCAGGGATTACCCACATACTCTGTGGCTGTTGGGGTCCCCATAGTGGGCAAGGTAGAGGACTAGTGCCAGTTTTGGGAGAAAATACAGGGAAGATTCACCTTAGTCACAATGTTGTGCCCATCTCTGGGGAAGTTGTTTCTGTTGCTGCTGTTAATAAACCTAATACCCCAATTTTGCAGTCAAAAAGAAACAGAAAACTAAACATTTGACTGCTCCTGCACAAGTCCCTCTGGGCAGGAGTAGTTTATTAGGTCTGTTTCAATGTCTTGTCCAGGTTATTGATCCTTCTTTTATGGTGGTTTCTGGTAAAAGAAAAAGGGATTCCTGATTTCCTGAAGAGATTTAAGACTCTGAATCTGGACAGGAAGATGAAAGAAGAGATGCAAGGGTTCTCAGATTTCCGATTCAGACTTACAGGAGAGTATGGAATCTAAATCTCCCTGTGAAGGATTCTGTTTCCCTGAAACTATTTCCAGGTTGTGCGAGTATTTTCAGTGGGGTAATACTGCAGTTTCTCAGTCCTTCAGAAAATAATATGAGCTGTCGCAAATGGAATTTCTAGAACCTTCACCCATCTCCCAGTGATGTCAGCATCAGACCATGTGTTTGTCATTGCCTGTAGCTTCCCTGATAGTAAGCCTGCTGCTTCTATTAAAGCAGATTGATTTTATAAAGTCCCTCTGTCTTTTAAGATGTATACACTCATCCCAGACCTGACCCAGCAGCTATAGCTTTTGTTTATCCAGCTGCCATAAAGCATTTTGTTAATTCTAATCCTTCCATTTCAGAGAGGGATGGTAAAATGATTAGTATGGGGAAAAAAGTGAATACTTCTGCAACTTTGATTTTCAAATTTTTGAATTGTCTTGCTCATATGTTAAAGTTTATTCTAATTATGAAAGTATAAGGAATGTTTTTATCTGCAGTTCTTACATGGACAAATCTGCTGTGAGAGAGTTAGTTTCCTCCATTTCATATATCACTACTCATTGTTTAAAGTGTGTAAATTATTCTGTAGATACTTCTTTCAGAGCTGTGGCCACTAGTACTCTGCTGAGGAGGTATGTTATCTGCATTCTCAAACCTCCCAGAAGGTGTAACAATACGATTTTAAATTCTCCTTTGGACAGGGAGTTCATTTTTTTGATCCTCTGCTGTAGAGGTCATAAAGACATGTGATACCAGAGGTAAGCTGATTCAGGGAATCTCTAAGATTTTTCAACTCTCCTTTTCCAAATTTTACCAAGGGATTCTGTAACGTCTTATCCAGTTTTGGCAGGTGTTTAAAAAACATGGCAAGGAGGTTCCAAAAATAAACAGTAACCCTTCAAAACACAGGCTAGTCATAATGATATAAGTAACCATGTCCACCAACTCATCCTGCTATGACAGTCTCTTGTCTCTTCCTGAAAGTATGAATCTCCATTTCTCTCTTTGGCACCAGACAGTATCAAACAAATGGATTCAGAAGATCATTTAACAAGGTTAAAGATGGCAAAGGGAAAAATCTCTCCTTTCCAGGGAGTTATTCCTCATCCTAGTTACCCTTGTTATACAACACATGTTGTCTCAGGGAGTAATGAAGACATCTCTTCTTTCCCAGTTTGGGAAAGGTTTTTATTCAAGGATGCTTTTAGTACCAAATAATAAAAGATGGAAAATGCCTAGAGGTCATTTCTGAATCCTTCTTTCCTAAACCAATTTGTGATATTGCCCGAGATCAAAATGCAATCACTTCACAACCTGTTACCCTTTCTTCCACATTTAGATTTTCCTGGTAACTTTTCATCACATCCCTATTCATTCAGATTTAAGGTGTTTCTTAAGCTTTTGTATGTCTGGATCACACTATCAGTTATCTGCCTTAACCTTTGGACTATCCACTGTTCCAAGAGTGTTTACTAAGTGTCTAGCTCTAGTTATAGATCATTGCAGGCTACAGTGTATCCACATTTTCCATATTTAGATCACTTGCTTGTCTTTGCAGGGTCTTTTTTAAAATGCTAGGAATCTCTGTCTTGGGTGAGAGATTTCTTACACAAGGTGGGATTCCAAGAGAACATCAAAAGTGTTTTTGACTCCCAGAACACAGCACCATGTTCCTGGAGTATCTGCTAGACACCTCAATACAAACAGCTTTTCTTCCACAAGAAAAATAGGTCTATACCTAGATCTATTTTATGAGTTTTCCTCTCAGGCTTCAGTCTCTGCAAGGAAGTACCTCAGGATTCTAGGTCTCGTGGCATTTATGATTCTCATGATATCTCTGGCAAGTCTCTATATGAGTCATGTACAATGGTATCTGAAGTCTCTTTGGTTCCTCACACCAACAAATATAATCTTTTAAAATTCCAGTTCTGGGATTTCTCAGAAGAGAAATCACCTGATGGAGATATCAAATATCCATAAATTCATGTCTCCTATTCTCCCATCCTGCTCTAAAGCAGAGTCACCACAGACACTTTGGACATTGCTTCAGTAGCAGAGTCAAGAAGATACAACTGCAAGTTATCTGGGACAACAAGCACATAAATATAAAAGAGATGCTTTCTCTTACCAAGGCACTGAACTCTCTTAATCACCTTTACTCCCCAGAACCTCTTCAAGTTATTAAGGTCAGTATCACTGTCATGTGCTACATCAATAAGTAAGGGGAAACCAGGTCTTACCTTCTATGCAGACTAGCCATGTTAGCTTGGGATATAGCTTTACAACACAATCTCATTCTATAGACAT
This sequence comes from Protopterus annectens, assembly GCF_019279795.1. NCBI lineage: Eukaryota > Metazoa > Chordata > Ceratodontiformes > Protopteridae > Protopterus > Protopterus annectens. Next base: position 474,510,274 of record NC_056739.1, read on the forward strand.
CCTACATTTTGTCAGAGCAAAACTGTGTGTCAGACAAGTTGACTGGACAAAAGCAGACCCTCACAAATGGAAACTAGATCAGGGAGTCTACCAAGATTTTATCCTTCTATGGGGAACACCTCAAGTAGACCATTTTTCCTCCTCTCTGAACTATCAGCTGGCAAACATCTGCTCCAGAACTGAAGACAGGTGCCTTTTCTTTTCCTTTAACAGGAATGTTCCTGTATGATTGTCCATCCTTTCCACTGATATCCAGGGTACTTCTGAAAATTCAGAAGGAATCCCCCAGTATCATTGTAGTGACTCTCTTCTGGCCCAGGCAATAGTGGTTTTCCATTATTTTGGAACTGGCCAGGGGCAATAACCAAAAGCTCCTTCACTGACTGGATCAACTCACACAAGAACAGGAGTGTTTGATGCATCCCACCTCCAAAAAACTTCCGTTAACTGCCTGGATGATAGGGTCTTACTTCCTTTTAGGCATATATTTACTGAAGATTTGCAGCAGGTATTTGTGGAGGCAAGAAAGCCTGCTACTAGAAAATCATATATAAGCAAAAGGAAAAGGTTAGTGCTCATAACATAACCAGAACCCATTTAGGGCTAGTGTTTCTTTGGTTTTACAATATTTGTGTGAATTACTATCCTCTGGCATTTCTTACTCCTCTTTTAAGCTTCAATTGTCAGCCCCTCTTTCAATGCATTCTTATGTCAAAATAATTTTGAAAGGGGTTTTGCATAAGAGACCTCAAAGAGAATTGGTAGCTCCTTCTCGGGAGCTTAATGGTGTTTTACAGAAGTTAACACCCTTTTCATAGGAACAGTTTTTTTTTTATTGCTCTGCCCTCTACAAGAAGACAATCTGAGTTGCAAGCTCTTGTGGTGGGTTATCCCGATCTCACTTTTCACAGGGAGAAGGATTATTTGAGAACTACCCCTACCTTTATGCCTAAAGTAGTATCCAAGTTTACTATGTATTCATCTCCCTGCTTTATTTCCTGAACCCAAATATGATGGAGAAAAGATATCCCATAACTTGGATGTCCACAGACCACTCAAGTACTATCTTGATAGGATAAAATTGTTCAGATCTTCAGATCAGTTTTTCATTTCTTGTGAAGGTAATTGGAGAAATGTATGTCAAAGTAGACTGTTTCCAAATGGTTATCTCAAGCTATTACCTCCCATTATTCCCACCACAATAAAACAATTTCAGGCAGGGTCAAAGCTCAATATACCAGGCCCTTGGCTTCACCTACGGCTTTTTGGAAATGTTTGGATTCTAGAAGTATTCTAAAAGCAGCAACTTGGTTCTCTATACACACTTTTACAAAGCACTACAAAACTGAATCTTTAAATAGGTCTAGATCATACTTTGCTAGGTAATCTTGGAGTCTTATCCTTGCACCTCCAAAATGTAGTTAGCTAAGATAATCTATCCATGTAGCTAAAGCTACTGCAGCAGTGATCGATATGATGAACATAGTACAGTTTTCAACTAACCATATCAGGAGCTTCTATCCCCCACAGTTTTTAATGTGTTTTTATGACAGGGTGTGGACATTCATGTATATTTACTCCTAGCTGTATCCTCTCAGGACTCAGCCTCTGTTTCTCAGTTGACATGAAAGATCTAAAGGGCTTGGCACCCAGATCTGTCTTTTAGACAGCTCAGCTGAAGCTGTCTAACAGTATGAGTGTGTGGAAGGTACCCTGAAGCTTTGGAAGCTAGCTGGCTGTTATATCCTTGACAAGATATAACCCCATATAGCTTGTGCTACTTCAGCAGTGACCATTCAAACATCTACTGTTATGGTAAGTTTACTTACACAACTGCACCTTCCTTGACAAACATTTTCTGTGAAACAATTTTATAATTGATCAAAAAAATGCAAAAAACAAGAGTATTAGTCATGGACTCAATTTCAAAAACTGGCCATGTTAACAAGAATGTAACATTAATGCTTCAAACAGTCATACCACTTTATAACAGGCTTCCCTGCATCTTGTTGAGTGAAAAGCTAATGAGGCTTTTTTGTGATAGTTCACCCTCCCCCAAAGTTAAACTTGCATGTCAGTTTTTCTATGCCAAGTCACTGCTGGTACATTTTCTACATGTGCATGTGCTGACAGTGTTAGCACCATGTGATATCTCCCCCATCATTTTGTGAGACCAGGGAGTTGATAAACATAAGTTAGGGGGCTGGGAGGGACTTGTCCCTAACTGTGGCTACATTTTCTCCTTAAAAAAGCACTTAATTTATTTTTTGCTGTGTTCCCAATGAGTAGAATTTGGTTATTAGAGAACACATCAAGATGAATATTGAGGTGAAGCATTGTTAAAGCTTAAACTAACACACTTCACCACTGTATCAACTTGGACATCAATAATTCCAGTGTTTTACATTAGTTTATTTTACTGTACTGATAAGTATTACAATGAATGTTTTTCTGTGTCAGAACATGTCTTAATTTTAAGATGTAACATCTGGATGTAATTACATGTGGATTTATTTTTTATTTTATGTAACATTTGTTTACCAGGAAAGTCCAACTTGGAACAAAGCCAATTTTCAGCGGAGACCCAGGGAGAAACATTCCAGATACATGTCTTTGTAACATGGGAGGAAACCAGAGCACGCAGAGAAAACTCACATGAATGCAGGGAGGACATGCAGACTCTGCACAGAAGGTACCCCAGCTAAGAATTGAACCAAAGAACCTCAGAAAATGATAAATGTTATTCAGAAAATGATAAATGTAATGATGCACATTTTTACACATTTGACATTCATTATTGTTACACCATAGATGTTATACAATTTTCAGGTATAGGACAATCATTTTACAGAATCATATAATGCATGCTCTAGAGCCTTTTTCTTTTTCTATGGGTCAGAATAACTTTCTTGTGCACTTATTTTTCACTTGCCTTGTTGTACCAGTACAGTTTTAGTCAAATACCGAATCATTTTCTCTTCTGCTATTGTGAATCACCTTAGTTAGGTATGAATTTAAGATAACTGCATTTCCTTACTTGTAAATTTCAGTCAGTCCTGCCTGTGTACCATTACATGTTCATTCTGAAATACACAAAATACTTAATTAATAATACAGCTTTAGAAACTTGCAAGCCCAAGTCTAGGCTATGCTCACATTTATTTATTTAAGTTCCTCATCCCACCATATATATACTTTTTTAAAGTGTCACTCTTATCTGGTCATTAATGCTATTTATGACAATGTTACCACTTTTATGTAAAACTGCCATTTTCATTATTTCATCTATATATTGAGGATGTGTGTGTGTGCGTGTGTGTGTGTGTGTATGTGTGTGTGTGTGTGTGTGCGTGTGTGTGTGTGTGTGTGTGTGTGTGTGTGTGTGTGTGTGTGTGTGTGATCAGCTTCGACTTGGAATGTGATCACTTACAAGTAATTGTTATGATAGCATTTAAAACGTTAAAAAAAACAGAAACATGAAATTCTTATAGCAGACTTCTGTTTGGACTGTTTAGCATTCATGATGACAGAAGCATTTTTAGTTTAGCTCTATGTACTGATGTTAAGATATTTCAGTAGAGAGATTTAATAGGGCAATGATTGTAATGAAAAAAGTCGTTTTGCAATCTTTATTTTCAACTAAGAATGGAAGTCATTATTTCATTTAATCAAAGTATGAGTTGCATTGTTACCATTATTAATTTTAATGGAGTGTTTCTTTTTTTCTCAGGTGCCATCTTCTGTCTGCAGTGAAAGCTGTTCTCCTGGCTACCAAAAGGTTTCTCGTAGGGGTCAGCCGCTCTGCTGCTTTGACTGTTTTCTTTGTTCAAAGGGAGAAATCTCCAACCAAACTGGTAAGCAATACAAATGTTATGTTGCTAATCTGAAAATAAAATTGGGAAGATGCATTTATTGTTCTATGAATCCTATAAACAACAAGAAGCTGATCAGTTAGAATGTGTTGCAATTTTCCAGACTATACCCAGTCACATTGAGTCATACTTAGAAATGCTTCCTGTCCAACAAAGATGCATTTCTGAACATATTCAGGACTTAGTAAATTTTATTATCTTCTTCAGAATAGTGGGATATTTTTCACACAGTAGGGTAGTCTTGTTACACTAAATTTAATTCTGCAAATAGCCAGAACAAGTACTAGTGAACTCCAAGTAGGATTTTGTCCCATCACCAAAGAGCATGTAACCAGAGCTTGCTGATGGCTGTGAGACTGGAGCTCTTAGTATGGCCATTATTGTTCACCTACCTATAGTCACTGAGAGGTGTTTCTTAGACTGATGGAATATCAATCACTTGTTGATGCAATTAGAGTGCCGCATGTATCTGTCACTTATGCATGTGTTTAGATTATAAATTTGTGTAAGTTTTAAACAAGCAACCAGTTAGAATTATAGGCAAAAAGTGACTATTATACCAGACATTTGTGTTTGCTGCCACTGTCTATTGTTATGGCTTTAGTATGCATACATACACACATTTACTACTCTTTCCTTCTCTTTCATTAGTTTAATCTGGTGGTACTTATTAAGGATAACAATGTCTGTGTCTTTAAATGCAAATGCAATGTATTCTGACTGGAAACATGCACTACAGTTCCTCTGTACCCATAGGTTACTGTCTAAGATGTGAGTATAAGCAGTGGCTAATTTCTGAATTAGTTTATATGTTAAGGGTAATTTAGTAATGCTACAAAACTAGATAGATGACCGCTGAATGCATTACTATAAAAGACTCATAGGTTTATCCTTGAACTTTGTGAACTTGCATACCCTATTTATATTTTAGCTCACAATATATCCTAGTGACATGTATTGCTTAAATCGAGCTCCAGCGTGAAACTGTGGATCATTAAGAAAAGAGCATTTAATGGAACCTGTGAGTGCAGTAAGGTGACAAAAGATGGTATACTAGAGCAAGTGGACAAACTGCTTCGGAGCCTTTAATTAATATCTTTTTTTTTTACTATAACCTGAGCATTGAAGATCTACAGTGCATGCAGACAGGGTATAAACTATAGCAAATGTTAGCTACATTTGTAACGAGGTTTGCTGCAGTTTATAAGAAGCAATTCTTATTATTTTTTAATAAAAGGGAGCAGGGTTTGTGGCAGGGGGCAGGGTAGAGAAGCAGAACCTGAATGGCTAGGGTGGAGGGATGGGGGGGGCATGTTGTGCATATGGCCACCTAGATAGTGTGCCAGTAGAAGAAGCAATGTCCATTTTTTTAATCTTCACTGGAGGAGCTGGGAGTGTGCGGATTTCTAATAAGTCAATCAGTACAATGTAGTGATCTGCTTAATACAGTAGACAGTTTTGCTTTTGAAGAGCTGAGTGGGCACTGGTTTATGGTATTGGCACAGGAAGCTAGTAGAAGCAGCTATGCTTCTGTGGCTTGCCATCTTGGGTGGAGGAGGCATTGCAGTCCCCTACATAGTCACAACTACAGTAAATTATGTGCTTTACCTGCAGCAATGAGCCTTGCATCGCCATGGTGCCCAGAAGTGTGACACAAATGTAGGGGGTTGTTGGGAGAGGTAGTGTGCATAAGCCCCCTGTGAGCTGCAGTTTGAGCCCAAAGGCATTAACCAGGAGAAAGGCAGGACAGAAGAAATTACATAACTAGCAGGTTTTACCCCCCACCCCCCATTCATAGACCTAACCCTCACCTCTGAGTGGGACATAGGGGCTGATTAGTGACTAGACCAAATCAGCCTTTCTTCAGCCTTGTAGAAGAAACAAATGCATCTATGTGGTGCAGGTAGATGAACAAATGGACAAGTTATGTGGTGTGACAAAAGAGTTAGCATGGAGTTTGAATGCTTTGTGATATTGGTGTATAATGATAACACTGTAGTCTGTAATAAATCTGTGAGTTGCATATAAAAATCTCTAAAAATATGTAATTGATTTTATTCAGGGATGAGGTAGCAGTGTTTCTGCAGAATGTGAACTGTCTATATATGATTGAAAGCTAATTAAAATTTATCTTTTTCTGAATAATGCTAAATAAAGTTAGCAACTACATTATGTGAATAACTGCAGTTATGTACAGCCGATGTGCAAAAATGCATGAAAGATAATGCTTTTGCTGCACTTAGCTGTGTAGAGAGCAAATGAGACTGTGAGTTTTTCTTTTGAGGGAGGGCAACTGCACTGATTAGTTAATTGAGTGTTCTGAATCAATAATTAAATGTATCTTTTGTTCTTGTGTGAGTCCTGTGCGAGTGTTATCAAGTAGAGGGAGAAAACCCAATCCATTAAATGAAACAAGACAGAACTGGTTTCTCAAATGTGTTACCTCATGTAGTTTACTGAGGGGGACATTGTTTGAAAGAAGGGTGTTAATGATAGGCCTCATAGTGTGTACCCACTAGAAAACATTCTTCTAGTGGTCAAAAGGATAACCCTCACTCTTCACGGACTATTATACTGGCAACCATAATTTTACTGTTCAAGTGAATCTTTCCCAGAACTTTGTCAATTATGAACCAGCTCTCCAATCTCTACCATTGATTTTATTTCTGTATTTGTGTTTCTGCCTATGATCTGCTGAAATATTGGATAGTTTAGAGAAGCCCCATTAACTCATTAGCGTGAGTAGTGTAGAGTGTCACATCTCAAGCAGCCTATATACACCCTTGCACTCCAGAGCATTTGCTGAAAAAAACAGCTTAAAAAGTATAAAATAAAAGTAAATATTCTGTAAAATTTTTAAAAACTATTAAAACTGTATAAATAGAAATGTTATGAGTAAAAATCTTTCTTTACAGGATAAGTCAGTGCATTCCTTTCCATAAATATCATAATATATTATAATGCATTCCAACTCATAATTATATTTTTGTTAAACTTTCACAAACAAATTGTCATATTTTAGAAACTGTACAACCTAAACTTATAATGGTGGAACACTTTTGTTAACCAGATATAAACGTTCACATAACATCAAGAAGTTCCTCTCTGAATGCATATGTATTAAGATATTTATAAAATATATAAACATATTCTTTATTGTATAATTAGCAATATCGTTAAACCCTTTTTACAATTTTTTCAAAAAAGTTCAAGGTGTCGCATCAACAGTGAAATCATCTAGAGCCAAAGTTCACAGTGCTGGGTGGCCAGGACTGCCACAGTGATTACCAATATAAATAACATTGAATATCTCAGTCAATATATGTAACTTACAGTACAAATAGCAATGATGGTTTTCTTCAACATCACCTGATTCCCTGCAATAGTTTGTCATTTTTGAAGTATTAAGCACATACGGAAATTTTGCTTATTTTCATAATTACTTACAAACAACTGGGAATATCTCCAGTATAGTGTGATATAGCTAGATATTGATGATTTTTCCTGTCTCCCACCATGGTAACTCATACTATAGCCCCCAATACCAAATCCTTCGCTCAATGCTTTCTGGAATTCATAAATTCCAATGCCCTGGATCAACTTATCCACACCCCCACCAGGGGCAACAATATCCTAGACCTAATCGGGTCTATATTAAAATAATGAAACCTCACTTACACGAATACCTAAATGCCGACACATAAATAGTGAACCATGAAAACACCAAACGTCCTGAAGACCGAAATTCGAAATATCGAATTGTTATAGTTGGCCCTTATCCAGTATAACTCCCTAACATAAATGTGCAATAGACTGGAAACAGCCACCACGATGTGATAAAACCAAGATTTAATATTGAACTAGAACAAAATAAGTGCTTTCACATGCTACACAGGCATGCTTCTTCAGATTTCAAATACTCATTATACCAACCACATATTGAGCAGTATTAGCACTTTTAATGTACATATATATATATATATATATATATATATATATATATATATATATATATATATATATATATATATATATATCTCATTATACACTTATATATACTTTCAGTATAGCTAGAGCTTTATTTGCTTATCTCCTAAGTGCTGTTGTTGAACAATTTTAGTGAAGTTCTATATGTATTATTCTACAAATATTATGGTTCACATTGTTGAGGTTGTTTTACACATTTTATTTATATATTCTATTTGGCTTTATATATTTTTGTATACATTTTGTATAATTATTTGTATTTATAATATATATATGTGGCATATGCCTTATTTTATATATCCTTCACCTGATTTTAAGTCAGGATTGGTTGCTTTAAGAACATTATTTTGTTTAATCAATTAATTAATTAATCAATTATATGGTCAAATGGTTAGTATTTAAATGTGGTTGGTATAATGAGTATTTGAAATCTGAAGAAGCATGCCTGTGTAACATGTGAAAGCGCTTATTTTGTTCTAGTTCAATATTAAATCTTGGTTTTATCACATCGTGGTGGCTGTGTCCAATTTTTTCTACTGAATTTCTTCGCTTTGGGATTCACACCTTCAGATGGTAGCAGCGCTCGTTTTTATAATATAAATGTGCAATAGTTATGGAACTTAGGTTTAGGGTGGGGGTTAAGGTAAGTGAATACAGAGTAATACATGCAACCTTTACTTTAGGATTAGAAGTAGGGTTATGTAGTGTATGTATAGTAATATAGTTGTGTAGCTGAATGTATACGTAAATTATACTTTTCCCATAGTTGGGTGTTGTTTGTTTATAGTCAGATACATTTGTGTGTAGTTTATGTTTGATTAGGATATGGAATATATCGGTGAAGTGTAGATAAGGGGAAGTGTGGATTATTTATTTTTTTGGATAGGTAGTACGCAGCGGACAGTGGGGTTGGCCAACTATGGCAATTCGATATTTCAAATTTTGCACTTCAGGACGTTTGGTGTTTTCGCGGTTCGCTATTTATGTGTCGGCGTTTAGGTATTCGCGTAAGTGAGGTTTTGGTATTTTAATATTGACCCAACCTAGTCATTACCAACATGAGTGACTGGTGTTCCACACCTGAAGTCAATTCCTCATTGGCCAGATCCAACCATAAGCTAATCACCCTATATATCCGTATCCCACCCCCACCCACCATTAAGGAAACCATGGTAAAAAATTTCTCCAAAGTCAACTTCATGCTTCTTAAGACAGAAGTGGTGAACTTCATGACACCCATGCTGATGGGCAATACAGTTACGACTGCTGAATCCTGCACAAATGCACTCTATAAGCACTTACACGAGTGCATGGATCATGCTATCCCAAACAGAGCCAAGACACTATCCTCCAAAAAAAGGAGGCCAATCTGGTGATTCCCCTGCCATAAACAAACTTTACAACAGAAGGAAGAAACTGTTGCAAAAGAGAGTAAAATCCCATGAGTGGAGGAGGTCCCTGGTCAGCCTCAGTAAGAAGCTGAGATCACTTATAAGATCCTCCAAAGCTAGCTACAAAAACAAAATCATCACTGATTCTAAGGGCAGCCACTAAGCATTCTATAGCTATGTCAAGAATCTCAATGGCAACACCCAGATCTGCTCTGAGTTACAGCACAACGGCATGAAAATTACAGAACCAACAGATATTGCCAACATCCTGGAACATAGTTTCAGTGCTAACTTTACCCCCCTCTCACCCCCTAAAGGGCCCATATATATATATATATATATATATATATATATATATATATATATATATATATATATATATATACAGGAAGAATGTGGAGTCCCTGTAATCACATCTATGCAAGTAAAAGCTGCACTCTCTAAAGCCAAAAACACAGCATCCATGGGACCAGACAACATCCCAGGCTGCGTTTTACATGAACTTCAGAACGAACTGGCTCCACACCTAAGTACCATGTTCAATCATAGTCTCATGTTAGGCTTTGTGACCACTGAATGGCACACAGCAACAGTTATCCCAGTCCACAAAAGGGAGCCACCACTGATCCTGGGAACTATCACCCTATTAGCCTGACAAGCCTGGTCTGCAAGGCCATGGAACGTATCATCATGGAACTCAAAAACAACGACATTGGTAATCTCCAAACTCTGGACCCCACCTAGTTCAGGTTTGTGAAAGGCAAATCATGCCTTCTGAACCTGATCGACTTATTTGAGGCAGTCACCAAAGCCATAGATGAGGGGAAGGTGGTTCACACAGCCTATCTTGACCTCGCCAAGGCTTTCGACACCATCCCCCATTCTGGAGTTATAGTTAAACTCACTAAACTAGGTATAAATCTCTACATCACATGATGGGTTGCCAACTGGCTCACTGACAGAACCCACACTGTAAAAGTTGCAGACTCCAAATCTGACTTCAAACCAGTGACAAGTGGAGTACCATAGGGTTCAGTCCTAGGAACTCTTGTGTTTGGTATCTACTTCTCTGAAGTACAGGCTAACACAGAAGGCCTCTGGCTAATGAAGTTCACAGATGACTGCAAACTAGGAGCCATAGTTGAGTCCCCAAATGATGTGGACATCCTACAGAAGGGCCTCACTGAGACAGATGCCTGGTGTCAGAGGCATGCCCTCAAGCTCAGTGCCATAAAGTGCATTGTCATCCCCTTTGGTAAAAACTCTGTACCCATAAACTACCACATAAACGGCAGTCTACTTAATGTTGAATGTGTGATAAGAGACCTTGGGACCCAGGTGGACAGTAGTCTCTTCTTTGATAATCACATCATCACAGTAGTCAGGAAATCCTTCTATGTGGCACACTTCATCACAAAAGGGTTCTCCTCAAGGAAAAAAGAGGTCATTGTCCTCCTCTACTCGGCACTCATTAGACCCATTATGGTGCACAATGCCCCTTTTGGAATGTACCTCACAAGACATCTACAGTGGCTGGAAAGGCCACAGAAGCACCTCACAAAGGGGATTACTTGCCTCAAACAGATGCCCTACACTGACCATCTCAAAAAACTCCAACTTTACTCTGTAGCATATCGCCTATTCTGAGGAGATCTCTGCGTAACATATAATGCTATGTTAAACCCAGAGCTTTTGGACATGCTACACCTAAAGAAATCCCAATCCCTCCAAGCTACACCCTCTAGGGACCTAAACCTTGTCACCACAATAAACAGGACATGCTAGAGGGATATATTCCTGTCCCAGAGACTTCCTATACTGTGGAACAAGCTACCCATCTATGTCAAGCAAAGTTCCTCATTAGCACTCTTCAAGAAAAATCTTGATGAGTGGATGGGAAATAGGAAATATACCCCGGGGATCACTTCTGTGGCTCTGATCAACAGGGGCACAGGAAATTAACTTTCTTGGGTGGCGTAAGCCAGTAAACCTTGTTGGCTAGACTTACTTAGGCCCTTGGGCCAATAGTCTAGTACCTACCTATGATCCTATGAACCTATGAACCTATGAATAGGATGTAGGCCTCTTAGCTATGAAACTATAAACATAAATATGAAAATATGAATGATAAGTTGCAAACAGTGATTCATTTCTCTGCTGCAGGACATCACAGATTAATAATCTTGGTGTCATTTTGTTAATAACTCCTTGACTTTTCTAATAATGCTTGCTATTAACAGTTATGTCACTTAGTTGCATTCTTCTTTTAAGCATATCTGCTCAAACTGATTACTTTACGGTTTTCCAATGCAATTATTTTTCTGTGCGTAGTTCACAGATTCATTTTTTATACCTCACTCTGTCATTCTGCTCAGTCTTATTGGTGTAGATTGTGAGGTCACACCCCATGGTGATCCTGGGATTATTGTGGCTAGTGTGGAAGATTCAAGGACTCTAGCCCCTGCAGACTCTCATATCCTTCATTATTAAGCAAATAAATAAATAAAATAACTAAAAACAATCAGAATCCCTCTGCTGTTAGGTAATGTATACCTACATCTTTCATTTTTACCAAGGCATGTCACCTGTTCCTCTTTTCAGCCTCACGTATCTGATGTAGAAAAAATGTGAGAGGTCCATTAATTATATAATGTAGTGTAAGAGGCATGGCAAAAAAACTCATGAATTTCAGGTGTAGGTGGCATTTTAAACCAGATATACTTGGTACAGTAATTCTTTGCAGGAGGACTAATTTTATCTTCACATTTGAGAAGCTATGCAAAGTATTAAGAAAGAGTTATTTATATATTCGGCCCTGTAATCATGTTAGGTTATGACCAACTTAGTGACAACTAAGCTAGGAGCTTATTCCTATCTGATGCACATGAGTGGTTGTTGGACATTACATTCTGGATGTAATTAATATCTATGTCTGCTGATTTTCTGCACGTCTACAATAGTCCAAATTCCACAATAGCTCAATAATACTAATCATAGGTGACCTCAAAATAAGTAGTAGACAACCTCTGCCATTAACCCTCATTCCCTGATACCACAGGCTAATGCCATCTAAGTACTATACTGCTGATTGGATAAAACCTCTCTAAAGCCACACTGTGTTTGCCAGACTAGTTAGAGCTGTACCCAACCTAATGTCGGAATGCTATGTGGCCACAACCCCATATTCTGAAGGTGAGCCATTTCCTCTCTCTTTGTCATCACTGTACCTCCTCATTGCCCATTAAAAAACTCCTTTCACTAGTGAAATGGCAAACTGCTTACTGGCCACCAATGACTGGTCACTCATATTGCCTGGCCACTACAAATGAGTCATTCCTTGACTTTTACTGAAAATGATAGATTATTAATTTTGAGTACTATCTGAAAATAATGTAGATGAGCAAACAGTTACAGTGAATTTAGAAAAGCAATGCAATGCTGTTAGCGTTTTGTTCTTCTGTACTCCCTGACCTGGATGATGTTACTTCCCATACACTCCTGGTATTTAATTCTGAAATTACCTCAGACCAAGGGGAGTATTCTGAGGTATCAAAACCATCAAGTTAGGATTTAGTTTTATGTTTAATGGCCTGTCTCTCACTTTTGAGCAGTGCATTTTGATCCTCTGTTTCAACAGGAATCAAACTGATTTATAAAATATGATCTTTTTATCTTCTTTTCTCAAGATATTCTGGCAAAAATGAATTAATTCTGCAAACTTTAGTCCTAGAATGCAAATCATTCATCAGAGACTGACACTCATATTACTGCACCTGTTGAAAGAAAGAAAAACATTTCCTACTACAGCGCAACAGGATACTAATAAATCAAATCAGAGGTAATATATGGAAGGATTGAATAAGAAAAAGCCTAAAATGTCTTTGAATAATTGAGCACCAACCCCAGGTAAGATACTTAAAGAGACAGCAGATGAAACAAAGAATAAAAGGTCTGCAATAAGTGTATAACTGTTCACAGTAATTAAATCTCTGTAATAAGTTTGAGTCTGAGGTAAAGAGTATTGCATTCTGCTTCATCTTCTATAAATGAACTAACTTTCACTTCTAGAGTTACAGGTATTGGATATCAGACACAATATTCTGAAATACAATACCCTCATAATCACATTGGCATTGTGTGCAAAACTAATTTTCCAAGATAGAAGTTGGGAAGAGAGCTAGTATGCACAGACCAGATGTTAATGATTTGTGCAAAAGCAACCCTTTCTGAAGTAAATGAAGGATTTGCAAAACAGCCTGCTTACATAAAAATAAATAAATAAAATATAAAATAAAGTGAAATGATGGGATCCAAAGGAAGAGTTATGGAGACTAACTGAGAAAGACTTAAAAAAAACAGAAGCTTTACTGGTTTATGGAAAATGCCCATTATAATACCCATTCCTAAAGTCCATGACCAAACATGACCAGACCATTTCCACCCTACATCTGTACTACTCACCCTGTTAAAACATATTCTAAAAGCCAGTGTCATAACAAATAATGCAAGGCTTTGAACAAAATAGTCTGTTTTGTAAAACCCAGATTGGCTGCAGTAAGGGGCATAGCATTTGAGCAACTATTCTTTTATTAGATCTGTACAATTACAGGGAAAAAAGGCTCCTTAGTTTTTATTCATCTTGGCAAAGCCTTCATCACAGTCTATCACAAAGTTATGCAAATTCCCTACAAGTCAGACTCTATGAACTTAAACTGTAGTATAAATCTACAAAGCCATCTCTTGTAACATGTGTATTATTCATCAACATCTTTGCCAAATACTCACTATCTTGGATATCCTCCAGGGTTTAATACATAGCTATATTCTAACATGGCTATATTCTATTTATTATCTCTCTCTCTTTCAGCAATCTGTTTAGGACAGAGTATTCATACTCTGGATCCTCCTGGTGAGGAACTTTTAAGGGCATTCCACCTGTTGCAAGTGCCTGGTTAAGTACATGCCAAAGGGAGCATTTTACTCAATGATGGGTCTGATAAGGGCTGAGTAGAGTGGTACTATAACCTTCTTGGACCGGGATGCCACGCCCCTTCTTATGAGCTGGGTAACAAAGAATCATTTTCTTAGTATAGCACAAAACAAATATATCCAGCCGACACAGCAGAAATTTCACGTTTATTAAAACAACTATTAAAACTAAGGAACAATAATAAAAAGATGAGTGCTTTCACGCCTATCACAGGCACTTCCTCAGATCTAATACACAAAAGTTAAAACATTCCTTAAGTACTCACTTTCAAATCTGGGCGGGGTAAGACACCTAGATCTCAGCACAGGGGAATTAAAGGTACAGAACCATTTAAACCTTTCTCACAGTCAGCATGCAGTTCTAAAATCCATTTTGTCTCTGCACATTCAGTCTTAGTTTTAATGTCACCTCTACTAATACTAGGTTTAATCAACTCTAGTTCCAGAAACATAAATCTATGGGTAGAATCAATAACTTCAACATGCCTAGCAAGGGAATTTGTAACATCTTTCTTAGAGATATCATCATTATGCTTATGAATCCTGCCTTAGGGCTCTATTCATTTTACCAACATAATAACATTCGCAAACCTTTCAGAGAGCAAGATACACTAAATTTGGAGTTTTGCAGTCTCCATAAAAGTTAAATTGGTAAATGCGTTCAGTCACGATATTCTTGTAACTGCTACTACTACTGTTCATGTATTTACATGTTACAAGATTTATATGGATAAGTCCCTTTCCAGCTTGATAGCAATTCATTCCTAGTCCTTGAAGGTTTATAATACAATAACTGTTTCAAGGACTGACTGTTCTCAAAACAAAAATTAGGAGTATCATCCAAAAATGATTTGTACATCAAATCAGCAGTGAGAATATGCCAATTCTTCTTTACTATATCAGAGACAATACCAACATCATTAGAATAGATAAGGGGACACCTAACCTTATTCATTCTTGCACTGGGTATTGATACAACATCATTAGTTCTATCAGAAAAGTAAGGTCTGACAGATTCAGACCTACATCTCAACACTTCCTTCCGTGCTAAATTAATCTCTTCTTCTGTTTATCCCTTTAACAGAAAATCATTTTTCTGCTGGGTAAACAATCTCAACATGCCACTATTATCATAACATAATTTAGATAACTTATAAAACTATGAATATATTTTTCATCGTTTCATCCCCCTTTATACTCGCTTTGTGGATGATGTCTTTTTTATTTGGACAGGTCGACAAGATATTCTGACAGATTTTGTGTAGTATATGCAGAATACTATGAGCTTTCTTAGCTTCACTGTGAACTACTGAAATGAAATTATAGATTTATTGGATGTTACTATCTATAAAACTCACATAGGTCTGAGTACAAGTTTATATAAGAAGCCTTGCAGAAAAGTGAATATTTTATATAGACGAAGCATGCATCCATGTTTTGTCCACACAAATGTGTTAAAAGGACAGTTTTATAGGTTATCTAGGAGCAGAAAGGAACCAAGTCTTTTCTGAGCTTGTGATTGCTAAAAAAACTTTCCCCAGGATTCAGCAAGCTATGCACAGTGTGCAGGAATAGTGCAGGAGCTGCTGGAGGCAATATGGCCACCGTGCGATCCAGGAATAAGTTCCTGGGACATGCACGAGTGCTCCTGCACTATTCCTGCATGGACACAGCTCCTGTATGAAAATTACCCCATTTGCAGGTGGAAACCATGCAAATGAGGTGAATTTGTGATCCAAGGAAGCTGGCAGCCAGCCATGCAGGACTAGTGTAGTCTGCAGAAATGAACTTGGTTAGTAACCGGGTACATTTCTGCACACTACAAAACGGAGCCATGACAGCTCCAAATAAAGGGTGTATATTACGTGGAAAGCATGCCAATAGCCAGATATATGGCCATTGGCATGGAAAACAGTTGCAAAAATCAAAAAAATAACTTTTATTTTTTTGTTAGCCAATTTCGGCTGTTTAAGCATAGGGCAGCAGCACACAAATGGGATCGGGCTGAAAATTAAAAAAAAAAAACTTGAAATAAGCATTCTATCCAAAATTATAATTTTGCCATTATACTCAATTGCAGGCAGAAGACAACATGGCCAGTGAATAGTGGTTGCTAAGGGGGAAGGCTCAGTGTGGGACTTGTAACTAGGCATTAGCAAGCAATTCTATGCAAATGAGGGGAATGATACTGAATCCTAGATTCCACCTCAAGGCTAGCCTGCACCCAACTGTGTCGGTGCAGGAAGGCCATGGTGCAAGCCTAAGAGCTAGCTGACATCATAGAGGGGTGTGTCAGGCATACTCTAAGCTTATTGGAGCCCTGTGGCTCAGGTTTGCTTTTAGCTTAGCAGAGCTAAGCAAGGGGGTGTGTCTGAGGGTGCCAAGCACTCTTTACATTGCCTAAACAGGTGTGCACGCTGTGCACCATGTTTTAAAGGAAAAGAAAAAGTAAACCAGGAAATATCAGCTCTGTGTACATCTGAGCACTGTGTTTGTGCGGCGTGCCCCAAGGCTTAAACAGGAAGGCAATGGGAATAGGAAAACAGCAGTAGGAAGGTAATCAAGGAGAAGTAGCATAGCTGACAGGTGAAATGTATCAGAATCAGCCAATTACACAGGCAGCAGACCAGCCCAGCTCAGTACACCACTAGAAACTATGCAAACACCTTTCCCTCTGTTTTTTCCCACAAACTCAACACCACCGGTGTACACAAGTGGGGAAATTTTACCAAACAAAAGCAACAAAATGATAGGGGCTGCAGCAGCTGTCATAAATCAACATGTGGAAGAGGCTGAGGGTGGTGAGGATGAGAATACTGATGACCAACTCACAGTGAGGAGAAGGAGAAGAATGTACAGACCCAGGGTAACCTACCAGGGGCTACATGAGCTGGAAATAGTGAAGCACTATAGGGTGGACAGGGACCTCCTACAGCAAATTCTTGAGCTGTGCTAGCCACACCTCACACACAGAACCAACAGAGGTGAACCCATCCCAGTAGATACCAAGGTATGTGTAGGCCTAAGAATACTAGCCACAGGTACCTTCCAAAGGCCAACTGGGAATATCATGGGGATCTCACAGGCATCAGCATCCACCAGTTCCTGGATGCCATGTCAGCACATGCCAGTGAGCACATGTATTTCCACAACACCCGTGAGGCGTTGGCCAGCAATATGCAACTCTTCCACCAAATAGCAGAATACCCTGAGGTAGTGGGTGCTATAGACTGCACACACATATGCATCAAAGCACCACCCGGTGAGTGGTGTAGGGTCTACATCAACTGCAAGGGCTTCCCCTCCATCAACTGCCAGGTCATGTGAGATGCCCAGGCCATTATAATGAATGTGTGTGCCGGCTGCCCTGGAAGCTATCACGACTCCCATATTTGGCATCTGATGCAGCTGTACCAGATATTTGCCAATGGGGGGCATCCCTTATGGTCACCTAGTGGGGGATGCTGGTTATGCACTGGAGCCTTGGCTGATGACACCCATCAGAAATGCACACACACATGAATAACAACTCCGTAATGAGGCACACGCACAGACCAGAATCATAATAGAGTATGAGTTTGAGATGCTAAAGTCATGGTTCCAGTGCCTGGACACATCCGCTGGAGCCTTGCAGTACTCACCAGCTACATGTACCCAGATGGTCATCGTATGTGCCATGCTACACAATATGATCCTGTGGAAACAGCTGCAGCAGGAACAGCATGGGGAAGGGCCACACAGCCCCCCCACCATTGCCAAGGCCTGCACAGGCACAAAGTGACTCGGAGGAGGAACAACCTGAGCCTGCCCCAGTAGGCTGAAGGAGGCATGCTCCATATGCCCAGGCCATGGCAAAGAGGCAACGCATGGCACTAGACTGACACAGTAGGAACCCAGGGAATGACACGTCTCTCTGACTCACATATACAGTAAAAGGCATGCCAAACATGACACTACCTGTACTTAACCATGTATATTGAGAGAACTATGTGCATCCAACATAGTCAGCCCTCCAGCACCATCCTCAATACTGGCACAGCCACAAGATAAGTCACTCTTCTTACAAATTGCTGAATAGTGTAGTATGTGTTGTTACTTGCATCTATGGTATGGATCTGAGCATGCATGGGAATCGGGTGGCTGAATGATATCTGTAACTAATACTGGTGTCACCATAGTAGCCAGTACTAGACAAGGTGACAAAACTTACTGCAGGAAATATGCTGGGCCACATGTTTGTCCATAGGACACACACATGCCAGTCAGGGAGGCTCACATAACCAACAACAGTCCCAGCCAGCAGGACAGGTGTAGACAAACATAAACAAATGCTGTGCTAAGGCCTATGACTGATGGCTATGGAGAAGATCCCCCAAGACCTACACAGACAGACTACAACAGGTAAGGCAGTGGGATGTTAGTTCTGAAGGGTAAGAAGTCAGAAACTGAAATGTAGGTCAATCAAACCTAAGACTTGTAGCACACTGATATGCCTCTAGTCAGCATGACAGGTTAGAATACAGAATGAAAGGAAGTACCTGAAATACCAGTACAGTCATAGAAAATGTGTACAAGTGTCAGGTGTGCCCCCCCCCCCAATCCTATGTAGAAATGTAGTAATAGTCAGGTGTGCCCCCCCAATCCTATGTAGAAATGTAGTAACAGTCAGGTGTGCCCCCCACCAATCCTATGTAGAAATGTAGTAACAATCAGGTGTGCCCTCCCAATCCTATGTAGAAATGTAGTAACATTCAGGTGTGCCCCCCCCCCTCCAATCCTATGTAGAAATGTAGTAACATGTATGTGTAGGTATAATAACAGTGGAGCACAGATTACCTAAGCTGGCCAAGGTAACAGGATAGATTGTAGCATGTGTACAATATGCAGGGCTGTGCATGTTAGGTTGGTGTGTGTTATATATTGTGTGAGAGTGGTCAGTATGTATGCATGGTGAGGTTTGTCCTGGTGGCCATGGCCAGTGCTGCCGATGACAGGGCCAAGTTCTCACAACTGCAGTGCCAAAAACAAAGCTTCCCAGCAAAACACATTCCAGCAGTAAACCATATTAAATGTTTAGAAGTAATATGTGTCACCATCTGAAAGATGGACATGGCATGAATGTGGGCCCAAACATACAAGCAGTACACAGGGGTAAGTACCCCAGACAGACAGTGTATAATATGTTGCTGTCAAATGGACATACCCTTGGAATTGTGCATACAGGTTAACAGCACACTATTTGGGCTTTTAGTAGGGAATACCAATGTCGTCTGGCCAAACACTGGCAAACCACAAAGGTCATAGGTATGAATTATTGAGAAACAGCTGATGTCCCTGCACAAGCCAGCATAAGTGGAATGTTCCATGCATATCTGTGAGTCAGATGCAAGTAGTGTCCATAGAACACATGCACCCAGCTTACCCCACCACCACCCACAGGTACTTCTCCAATCGTATCCCTGCTGTTGGGAATGAGTACAATATGAACCCCCACCTCTGTATGGCAATAGCTAAAGAATGCAGCATGCAGAACAAGTGTCCCATGCAGGTGTGTCCCTAGCTGTAAGCAGCATCCTGCCAGCATTCACACCACTGGATCAATAATGACAGAAAGTATTGGCATGAACACCTTGCACACCTACCCTGTCACCTCAGGGGAATATAGTGTATTGTAGTCTGGGACTGTAGGAGCAACAAAATGTAACAGCCTGCTACAGCTGGCCTGCATCACTACCAAATGGCCTAGTGTCCTCTGCCAAAGGCCAGTGTCTCACCTGTACTGCCAATGTATGTTATGTCATGGACTCCCAAATAACAACATAACACAGTCCACAGAATAGCCCAGTAATTTTTGTGGCGTGTCCTATAACTGCGTAATGTTGTAGTGCAATATACCAGCTAAGTAGGAATTTTATCCCCAGACATGGCAACTGTGAAACTCTGTGCGTGTTTGGTTGTGTGTGAGTAGGGATTAATGTCTTTTTGGCCATTCACAGTCACTATGCACACCTAAAAATGGAGAACATCGATAACTGTGCAGTAACAGAGACCTGATCCAAGGCTCCAGAGAGCACCCCTGCAATACCAGGTACAGCTCTCACCACACCTGTTGGCCACCAAACCAGGACCAAACCAATAAAGGGGGAGGAGTGTCCATATTCACCAAGGATATTCATACTACTAGGCTACTTGCCCAACAGAATGTGTCTGAAATACTCCCAGTGCAACTAACAGTAAGTTAGACTGCATTCCAGATTGCATAGCTTGCTACAGACCCCCCACCATGCCTCATGATAGCCACTATAGCTTTTGAAACATACTGTGAAATATTATGATACAAGCAAACACCCTAATACTGGATAACTTATACTACCCTGCCATTAACTGGGAAAACTACTTGTGTACCAACACGTGTGCCCAACAGTTCTTGGAAGCCATAATTCCCAATGCCCTGGATCAAGTAACCCATAGTCCCACCAGGGGCTCAAATATCCTAGACCTGGTCATTACCAACATGGGAAATCAATGCTCCACATCTATGGTCACCCCATTGCTGGCCAGGTCTGCCCATGAGCTAATCACTCTTAACATCAATATCCCTCCTCCACACCCCAGAAAGGAAACCTCCATAACACACATCTCCAAAGCCAATGTCATGCTACACATGTCAGACGTGACTAACGTCATGACACTCATGCAGATGGGAACTGAAAGGATGACTGCTGAATCATACATGAAGACACTATACAAGCACATCCACTCATACATGAATCGTGCCATCCAATATAGAACCAAGATGCTCCCCACCAAGAAACGGAAGCCAATGTGGTGGCGCCCTGCCATAAACATACTGTACAACAAAAGGAGGAAACTGTTGCAGAAACAGGTGAATTTCCAGGATGCAAAATACTCCCTTACCAGATACAGTAAGAGGCAGAGATTCCTCATAACATCCACCAAAGCTAGTTACAAACATAATATAGCCAAAGATGCCAAAGACAACTGCAAGCCATTCTATAGCTATGTGAGGAATCTAAATGGCAATGCTCAGAACTGCTCTGAGCTACAACATGATGGTATTAAATATACTGCTCCCAGAGATATTGCCAATATTCTAGTAGATCGATTCAGTGCCAACTGCACCCCCTCCTAACTCCCAAAGGGCCCATCTCAACACAGAA
Organism: Protopterus annectens; assembly: GCF_019279795.1. Taxonomy (NCBI): domain Eukaryota; kingdom Metazoa; phylum Chordata; order Ceratodontiformes; family Protopteridae; genus Protopterus; species Protopterus annectens. Next base: position 474,531,694 of record NC_056739.1, read on the forward strand.
AGATTGCCATATTCCGGTAATAACGGCCACATAGGTAAAAAACACACTTTCCAGAGCTATGACAACAGCAGCCATGGGACCAGTCAACATCCCGGGCTGTTTACTACATGAGCTACAAACTGAACTGGCACCTCACCTATGTGTCATGTCTAGTCATAGCCACACCTCAGGCTTCATGCCCACTGTGTGGCGCACAGCTACAGTTATCCCAGTCCACAAGGGGGGGGTCCACCTTGGATCCTGGGAACTACAGCCCCAGCAGTATGACATGCCTGATCTGCAAGGCCATGGAATGTATTATCATGGAAATTAAAATAAAGACATTAGCAACCTGCAAACAATGGGCGCTAACCAGGTTGGGTTTGTGAAGGGCTGATCATGTCACCTCAGCCTGAATGACAGCTGTGAATCAGTCTCCAGAGCTGTGGACGAGGGTAAGGTGGTTCACACATCATATCCGGACCTCACCAAGGCCTTCAACATCATCCCCCTGTCTGGAATCATAGATAAATGTATCAAGCTGGCCATTAATCCATATGTCACCCAATGGGCTGCCAACTGCTGTACTGACAGAATCTACACTGTAAATGTAGTTGACACCAACCCCAGCCTCAGACAAGTGACAGTTGGAGTACCTTAGGGTTCAGTCCTGGCACCACCCTTGTTTGGCATCTACTGCTCTGAAGTACAGTCCAACAGTAAGGGGCACTGGCAAACAAAGGTCGCAGATGATTGCACACTGGGAGCCAATATTGGATCCCCACATGATGTGGATATTCTAAAGAAGGGCCTTATAGAAAGATATGTTTGGTGCCTGAAACATGGCCTCAAGATCACTACCAAGAAAAAGTACCACATAGGTGGCAATATACTAAACACCTAAAGTGTGATAACAGACTTAGGGACACAGGTGGACAGTGGTCTTGCTTTTGATAACCACATTGCCACAACACTAAGGACACGCACCTACATGGCACACCTCCCACTAAGGGCTTTACATCCAGGAAAAGGAGGCTATTGTCTCACTGTAGTCATCTCTCAGTAGACCCAGTACAGACTACAAATGCCTGTTATGTATGTACCTCACAAGATATCTGCAACAACTAGACAGTCTGCAGACATACCTCATGAAATAAATCACAGGCCTAAACCAGATGCCCTATGCTGACCATCTAAAAAATCATCCAGCTATACTCTGTCATGTATTGTGTTCTCAGAGGCAATCTCTGCTTAATATACCATGCCATGTCAAACCTGCAGCTGTTGGACATGCTACACTTAACGAATTCCAAACTCTCACAGCCACATGCTCCAGGGATCCAAATCTTGTCATCACAATGAACAATACATGGTGGAGGAATGTATTCTGACCCAGAGACTACAAAGACTCTAGAATAGACTGCCCATACATGTCAAGCAGAGTGCCTCTTGACCCTCTTCTAAAGGAACCTGGACGATTGGATGGGAGATGGGAAATTTACCCCGGCGATCATGTCAGTTGCCCTGCTAGGCAGGTGTGCAGGGAAGTAAATATTGTGGGAAGTCATAGCTAGGGAATTGTCATGACTAGGCATGTATAGGCCCTAGGGCCAATAGCCTAGTATCAACGTATGACTCTATGAACCTATGAACTACACTTTCCATTGCCCAACCTTGGCAAGGTTGCTGATGTCATTCACTGTGAAATACACCTTTTGGGAAAGAGTAGCCACTTAATCTCCGTGGTGTGTCCTATAACTGCGTACTGCTGTAGTGTGATATACTACTTAAGTAGGAGGTCTATTCAAGGACATGGCAAGTGTGGTTGTTTGTTTGTCTGTGTAGGGGAGCAATGCTTTTGAGGCCATTCACAGTCACTACAACTTCCATTGCCCTTCTTTGGCAAGCCTGCTGATGTCATTCACTTTGAAATATACCTTTGGGGAAGGAGTAGACCAGCAATCTCTGTGGATTGTGTCCTATAACTGCTTAATGCTGTAGTGTAATATCCTACTTAAGTAAGAGTTCTATTCCCAGACATAGCAAGTGTCAAAGTTTGTTTGTGTAGGGAGCAATGCTTTTGAGGCCATTCACAGTCACTACAACCTCCATTGCCCTTATTTGGCAAGTCTGGTGATATCATTCACTTTGAAATACACCTTTGGGAAAAAAGTAGCCAAGTAATCTCTGTGGTGTGTGCTGTAACTGTATAATGCTGTACTGTGATGTACTAGTTAGGTAGAAGTTCTAATCCCAGACATAGAACGTGTGAGACTTGGTGTGTGTGTTTGTCATTCTCATCCTGTGTGGAGATGGCTGTGTGTGTGTAACAAATGGACTCATTGTGGAGTGGATTTTGCAGATTTCTTATATGGTGGGCCTATTATGTGTCACAATGTCCACCTTACAAGGATAACAGATGTCAAAAAGCAGAGAGGCTGGGGTAGACAATCCATAACCCTACATGTGACATCAAGCCTGGCAAAAAATATAGGCAACCCTTGTTTTACCCAGAGTACACTTTCAACCCATGTCTCATAAACAAACGCACTCTGCTAGGCAGCAACCACTATGTTGGTAGTTTCCTGCATATTGCCCATAGATAGTAACCATGGTGTGATTGCAATGGACTACAGAGGGCATGGCATCCTGTCCCATCCCTACAATAGGCACATAATTGCATACAGTGCTCCTTCACTATGTTCCCCACTGGACACCTGCAACAACTGTAGTGCCAGCAAATGTAACCCAGAAACGACATGCCATGCCTTATACACATGTCCTGTATGGACAGATGCCATTGACACCAGGGAATACTTGTATCATGCTGTCAATGTAGGTGCAGGGTCAACCTGGTGTCCATTGCCAATTTACGCCACATGAGGCCAGGAATGGCACGTCTGATGATAATGATTTGTGTGCACAACATGCCCCAGACACCCCAGGTACACTTTCACATGTCACAGAACATGCATGTAAGAAGTGTGCACATCCCAGACACCGTCCATGTCATAGACTATAGAACACATACATAGCAAGAATTGCACAGCACTGGCCACCCACAATAGTAACCAAGATGACTGGAAGGTGAATACAATACCCACCTGTATGGGCCAATCCAGACACTACACCCCTGAGCCACACAGCAGATCATTGTCATAATGCCTGATGCCAAGGTATACCCTTCACCTAGCCTTGTACAGCCCTCTGGCACAGTCAAGCACTACATACCTGTGAAGCACTGCACCCATGCATGTCAATACTGGTAACCTGTGTCAGTGTGTGTGTGTGTGTGTGTGTGTGTGTGTGT